>NW_027270964.1:4580000-4772500 GCF_040938485.1 Diadema antillarum
TGTCCGGTGGAATGATTTAACGAATATGAATCCATTTTAAAACTGCACATGTAGCTCATTTTTTAGAAAGTAGATTTTCCTTGTACAGATGGATGGTAAAAGGTTTTGCCGCTGATAGCTGTGTTCACATTGCTTTTCCGTAGGTTAACAGAGATGGGTTGCTATGGACTGGGAGTGACCCGAATCCTGGCAGCAGCAATTGAAGTCCTCTCCTCAGAGAGTGAAATCAGGTGGCCACAAGTTATGGCCCCTTATCAAGTCTGTATTGTTTCTGCCAAGGTAGGACCATTATCTCAATGTTCATAAATCACATATTGCTTTGGTGTGTTAGGCACTGTGCATCCGTATTCTTTGCTCTCATAAACCACATCACATAATTTTCAACTGTATTCATTCATGGAATAATAATGATAATAAGTGTAACAATTGTTCGTCATGTCTTATAGTTTTGTTTATAGGTTTACATTTAGACCATGGACTCAAATAAGTGTGGAATAGGGATACCTCTGACATTCGTTACTGGATGCCTTTTGGCTTACGCAATCTGTCAAATGTATTTATGCAGAAAAAAGTTGCAATCCACCTTTGTGAATATGGGCACTACATATTACACAATGTCATGTTTTCTGCAACTTCTAACTTCATATGCCTCTGTTTATAATCACAACCTTTTTAGCTCATCTGAGCTGAATGACTCAAGTGAGCTACAGTGCACTCCTGTTACAATGAGTGAAATTCCAGTTACAAAGAAGAAAATATTCAGGCTGCAACATTATTTGCACTATGTTATTGTTCATTTGTTAAGTCATAATGACATTTCTATGTGATGAAAGAAAATTGCCAGTCCTGAGGGCTTTGTTACAATGTATAAAGGGAGTCCACTGTATTATACTGGCATCTATCGTGCATTGTCTGTCATGCGTAAACTCTTCACATTTGCATCCTTTGGAAGACTGCTGACTAGACTTTAACCCATGCAGTGCTTTACATTGACCAGTTGATACACATGCTTCAGTGCTTTCTTTGCTGCCAGTTGGTACAGATGTCTGGAAGCTATTACAAATGGATAGTACGGATGGATTGCTGAGTGCTGATGAAAAAGCTTGGAAAATTAAATAAGCCCCTGGGTTTATAAAAGGGTTAACAAAACTAGGCAGGAATTATAAATGTGGGAGGGGGCTCATAGTACGTTGTAGTCCCTAATCATTATGATGGCAGTGCCCCCAGAGGCCCCTGGGGTGAGGTACAAATATCCAAAGTAACTAATTTTCATGATTTCTCACATGTTCATCTTCTCAAAAATGTGTGGTTGGATTTTTACTACATTTGCAGGAATCACTAATTGGGGAGGGAATCATAGTTTGTACAAATGGTGGTGGTGCCCCATAGAGGGGCATGTAGGTTTGAGAGAAGATGAATATCCTGTTGGGGTGATCCTTTTTTTATATTTTTCCATTTACAGGAAGGGGGTAAGGAGGACGCCGCTATTCCATTGGCTGAGGAGCTGTGTGCTGACATTAGGTCCCACATACCCCGCTTATCATCTGAACTGCTATTGGATGACAGGGGTCACATGACTATAGGCAGACGACTGAAGGATGCGCATCGGCTGGGATACCCCTTTATTGTAGTTGTTGGGAAAAAGGTTTGTTCTACAAGAAAGAATGGGTTGATGTTCTTCACAATACATTGAATTCATAGACCAGTATTTAAACCACAAGCCTGAAAGCTTGTGCATGGGATTGTGTTTAGGATTGCTCCCTATGTGTCAATGTTCTAGGCTCTACACAGCTAAGGGCTGAGTTTGCGTTGCTGTACATTTTGTGTTAATATGTGGGAAGTAGAAATCACTGCTAACCCATTGAGGATGAGTCCCGAGTATACTCAGGCAGGTGTCTATGGGAAATGCATGTTGTAGCAATATCAGTCCATCCTCAACGGGTTGAATACACTCTCCTATTCCAAGTAATCTGTCTCAAGCATGAATGGGATTTGAAACACATTCTAAATTCCATCTCAAGAATACCCTTTTCCTTGCTTTTTTGCTTAGATCTGTCCCCACCTTTGTACTTTGTACCAAGAACACCATCCTATAAAAGCCTTTCAGCAAGTACAAAGGTTTGGCCATTTGAGTGAAAAAAGAAAAAAGTGAATGTGGATTAGTGATGCAAGAATTGCCAGAGTTCATATGTTACCTAACTCTTCTCATGCTTTGTGAGCAGTTGGGCACACTTCAACTGGTGTGACCATACATAGAGATTATAGAATGCCTCTAGAGATCCTTCTTGTATCATAATAACCTTGATGCTTGAACAGCTACATTGTTAAACCTGAGGGGATAAGTACAACTTTATCTGATACATTGTAGTAGTGTGTGTGTGTGTGTGTGTGTGGGGGGGGGGGGGTTGATAGGGGAGGGAGATGGGTAAAATAATGCTGATAAAGAGGGGGGGGGGGGATAAACTGGACTACTAGCACACAATGGTCTTTACATTGCACTAGCACACAATGGTCTTTACCTTGCACAAGCAAGGGTCTAAATCAGCCTTTGCAGACCAGGAATTAATTGCACTCAACCAAGAAAGGTATTTTTGGAGTACATCAAGGAAAAAGCACTAGTTGTAGCAACTTCATGCAAAACTCTCAATGTCTCCAAAATTCATAAAAGATTGCAATTTATGAGGGCATGATACATGACTAAACAGTTTAGTGTACACAAAAACTATGCATGGTGATTTGGAATTAAGATGTTGACAAGTCATTCTAGAAGTATGTCTTTAAAAGGCAGACCAGACTCTCGAGAAGCAGGGCCAATATACAGCTGTAATTACATTCTAGTTACCGTGAAGTAAAAATTCAGGTCTCCAAATTATCATCTACACCTGTGTATTTATCTTGATGATACTTTACTGTTCATGGCTATAACAAAGTTTCTGCATAGCAAAAGAAACCTGCTGGTCCCAATGATTCCATTTTAATGGGAGTTGCCTGTACTAGTAATTTGACATTTCATACTTTGAGTTTGCATTCTGTCACCACTTACTTTCTGTACTTTCAGATATGATTTTGAATAACTTACTTTTGCCTTCATACATTTGATGTCAGCTTTCATTGTTTTGTTTATTATTTTTCCTTCCCTAGGCATTGGATGCTGATCCCAGATATGAACTGGTTGACCTTCAGTCAGGCAGCACAGAGTTCCTGTCAAAGTCAGATCTCATTCAGAAGATGGAGGCAATCCCCCTGTTATGACAGTGCCAGAACTTGGAGCCAAAGTTTCTACATATATCCAATAGGGGAAAAAGTGTATTGTGCAGAGGATATAGTCTGGCTTTGTTCTTGATGAAAAGACTGAAGAATCAACATTAGAGAGTTTTATGAATGCAGTTAACTCTGTTTAAGTCGAATCTCTTGGGACTGAAGAAAAAACTTTGACTTAACAGAAAAGAGGACTTATGCAGGATGAAAAAAAAAAAACAAAGAAAAAAGAGAAAATAAAGGAATAGGCCCTGGAAAAGTGATCACCATTCATAGGCGATGTTCAACTTCTGCGACTTTGATTTATGCAGAGTCCACTGATGTTTTCTACCCTTTAATGTGTCTTGTACACAAATTGGCACATTAGCTGATGGGGATTTGTTCTCCAATCAGTTTAATAATGTTGTGAGCCAACTGACTGTGGGATCATGGGATATTTTGCCCCTTGTATATCACGATGGCCTTCCCGTCTAGAAGAATGGCATTGTAACACCTATAGTTAATTTGACTGAATATCTATTCAATCAAAGATTTATGGGTACAGTACCAACAAACTGGCTAGGTATAGTAAAGGGTTACAAGCAGAATGTTTGAGATCAGTATTAAACCCACCATTTCCGGCCAATGCTATAGGCATAAGTCAATTATGGCTATTCAAGTGATGTAGTGAATGATATGGAAATGGTTCAGTATTGGTAAGAGATAGAAAGCTGTCATTCATTATTACCTGCATCCAACTAATACATTGTGGCCGAGTCACATGTAGAAAAGGAATGTGTATTGAGCTCAAGTGTGACCATAATCATCATCATCATCATCATCATCATGTGCATTACACCACATTTTATACCTTATGATCATCAGTATGAGGCACAGCAACAGTTGACAAAACTCTCTACAGGATTGTCTGTAGACCTTGTTATTCGTTCTTTCATGCTCATGAATAAAAGACAGTGGTGCCCCAATGCCTCATGCAATAAGCTCATCATGAAATCCTGAAATGACTTCCTTGAGTATTTTTCTTCCTTGTCATAATCATCATAGAGAAGTCCCCATGTCAAATATGCACAGAGATGTATTCCTTATCTTTTCAATTTGTTAAATACCTGCTATAGTGGAACTATGCATTTGCCACCTCTTTTAGAATAGAATCTAGAGATCTTTGTTGATATGGTAACTGGCATTTGGAAACTGGAAAGGAAACATGATGAATTTTCCACAAAGAGTTTGAAATGCCATAGAGGGGCTTGAGCCTTCTTGAAATAACATATTTATCCTTGAGAATAGAATATTCTGTATGCTGGTAATTCCGACTGTAAGAGTTACATATGTACATTATTCTTCTTATACTACAGTGTATAATTGGATTGGTTAGTGAGAGTTCCTGGATAATGCAAATCTCCAACTTGATGATTTCTGGGTAGCCATTTGGCAACATTACTATGCAAGGAAAGAGCAGGTTTTTGTACACTATGTAGCTCATACACGCAGTGTGTACAAAGTTAAAACAGGCTGCTCCCCTAAATCACATTTCCATATACATGTACAATGTACATGTACAGTGTATGGTGCAAATTATTAAAAGTTATCAAAAGAAACATTTTACTTCCTGGGTATATAAAAAACAAACAAACAAACTTGGCACTAAAGCAGGTCGAGGGAAAGACCCGATCATTTGTATGTTTGGCTCGTTGAGGACGGACTGATTTTGCTACAACTCGCATTTCCCATAGGCACCTGCCCGAGTACACTCTGGACTCATCCTCGGTGGGTTAATATCTCACATGATACATGTACAATATTAAGATGAAATGAGTAAATGATGGATGCGGGAACACATAACGAGCTCTCCAGTTGTTATTGCTTGTCTTGCATGGATATCAAACATGTTGACTGTAAGGACTTTGATCGCCAAAAGTGTCAAAATAGGATTGCCAATAGGCCCTATGTCTAATTTTGTATTGCATTTAATCAGCATCATTACTTGATGCATATACAACTTTGTACATGTATTCTGCATAGATGAGATCTCCATGACCTTAGATTGTATGTTGTGGACATCACTGGGTCAACATGTCATATTGAATTTTGTAGAGGCCTTATTTCTTTTCTTTTGGAACATTGCATTAATCCCACACAGGTTGGCAATCCTGAAAACAGAGATATAAAGCTACCAGATGTAGAACTTGGGGTCACACAGATTTAAGAGGAAATCCAAGATTTCTGATTGGCCATCAGTAAAGTCTCTCATAAATTTTGACATAAAATCATATGGCCTTTGTAAACTTATCAAAGTACACCGTTGTACATGACAATTCTTGTGTATAACAAAATTGGGGAAAGGGAGGTCAACTCAAGTGCTATACTCAATTTTTTTTTCATGTTTGTGTGTGTGTGTGTGTGTGTGTGTGTCAGAATGTATATTCCAATTTTGGAGGGGAGAGCTTGAGTTTACTGAACTTTCATGCAATGGTACATCAGTTTACAATTAAATACATTTTGTAGAATTGACATGTGTACCCAACTCACATTTTGCTATATACAGTTGTATTTTGATTATACACTGTATTATATGTGTGTATGTGTAGTAGTAGCAGTAGTAGTCAGTGGCAGATCGTTGTGGGAGGCGTGCACCCCCTTTATTTATTTTTTTTTTTCATATATAACAGCATATATTGCTTAACATATTTTACGTGATTTCATTAAAGTAAACCAAAACCCAAAGAGCAATGTGGATTGAGTGAAAGCAGCAACATTAGTAGAACGCATCAATGAAAGTTTGAGGAAGATCAGACAATTGATGTAAAAGTTATTAATTTTTAAAGTTTTTGTGTTGGACCCCTGGATGAGGGGACTACTTGAGTTTATAACATGTGTAGACAACAATTATAGAGGAAGTATAAAGAAAATTTATGCTTTCACTTTTCTAGCATAATGAAAGAGCACTTGACTAACGGCTTTTGGAAAGCAGGGGGAATAATTACACTGTACTACCCTTAACATAATTTGTCAGTATCAAGTTGATGGAATGTGTAGTTTTCATGAAAAACGATTTTTTTTTTTGGTTTTTTTTTTTTGTGGAATTCCCTAGTAGTCTCCTCATCCAGGGTTCCAACAACAAAACTTTAAAAATTTGGAACTTTTGAACCGATTGTCTGATTTTTCTCAAACTTTCACTGATGTGTTCTACTAATGTTATTGCTTTCACTCAATCCACATTTCTCTTTGGGTTTTGATTTCCTTTAATAAACTACCCGTAGTAGCTTTCTGGGACAATTGTGTATTGAGCGTTTTCTTCTATTTCTCTTGTATTCTACATTAATATTGATGTTCTGTGTTCAATTCTATTTGATCATTATCAAGTTCATCTTTCTTTAATGAACTACGTGTATGTTACTCAAGTGTTTCCATTTGCAAACTAAATCCCCCAATGTCACCTGTCCTGGTGATTGCTCTCTAAAAAAAAAATCGAGTGAAAATATTATCTCTTAAAGGAGTGAATACAAAAAAAAAAAGAGTGAAATTAGAATGAAATTGGAGTGAATTTTGAGTGAAAATGTTCATTTTCACTCGTTTTAGAGTGACGTCAGGGATCACTCCAAAATCTTCGAGTGATCCCTGAGGTCACTCCAGAATGAGTGAAAATGAACATTTTCACTCAAAATTCACTCCAATTTCACTCTAATTTCACTCTTTTTTGTATTCACTCCTTTAAGAGCGAATATTTTCACTCGATTTTTTTAGAGAGTACGGCAAAAGAAACAGGGTATGTGCAGAGAAGCCTTTCAGTTTATCTTTACAATGACAACAATTCCAGAATATGTGATCTCTGAAAACAGTGTCATGGCAAATGTACAGGAATTCCAGCCCAAATGCTGACTTTCCTGGAAGTATAGTACAAATCTTGGGTGGCCATTGCATTTTGAGGAATATGAACACTTAAGGAGCCAGATCATTGAGAACTCCTTTTTGAGAACAAATAGAAAAATGGAAAGAATATACATCGTATATTTATCCCTAACTATTTTCAACAACATACACAAAAGGAATAATAAATCAATGAATAAATAAATGGATAAATAAATATATCAATCATTCAATCAATATGTAAATGGATGATAATAATGATACTACATTGTACAACTAATAATAATAATTATTATTTTTATCATAAGTATTATTATTATTATTATTATCATCATCATCATCATTATCATCATTATCATTATCATTATAATGTTGTTGTTGTTGTTGTTCCCGTAATATGGAGCAGCATCTTGTCTACATTGTCACAGAATGATGATTTTCCATGCAGCCGCAAAATGACAAAACCGGTCAATATTTTGGAAAAGAAACATCATGAATTTTGAACCGGTATGGCTGTATGTAGTACATTAATCAGTCCTGCTGGAACAACTGCATCATCAATTCTACTTTGTTCAACAAAGAAAAATTTATGAAAAACACGGGCCTTCAGTGATCAAAGAACACAAAATTTGCAATATCAATACCCATAAGACAACAATTTCACATTTATTACATCAATGCTTTACATAAAGTTGAGGCAAAATATAAATAAGGAGGTAAATTGTATTGTATTGTTTTATCATTACCTTAAGAACGCAGAGACCCAAACTTCGCTTGTTTTTAAAGCAACACAATGTATTAGCTTGCCAAATGTAAATATTCATGGAATTCATCAGTCATATTCAAACGAAAGGATGAACTTGCGTAGACCTGGTGACCACAATGGTCTGTCATTATAGGACCCCGTTTACAGTGCGGGGCTGGGCCGCGGCTTGACCGCGGCCGAGCGTTCATTTCAGTGTAAACGCGCAAAAGGCCAAATGCGGGACCCAAATTTGCCGCGCATTTGGCCACGTTCTGGAGGTGGTCTCGGCCTTTTCTCCGTGTCAACGCAAACTGGACCAAATGCGCAGCAGATTTTAGTCTGGCTTCCAGACCCTCTGCCCGTACCATATCGCTATTCAGGATATTAACCCCCTCAACGTCGAAAACTAGTATAGTTTAAGGTGGTTTTGTCCTGCAAAGGATTTTTCCTTCGGCAATACTTATGTACCTAAGGGGGGGGGGGGGGGGGGGGGGTCACCGTGCATCCCCCCAGGACTCCTCGAAACTTACATTTTCAGGATCCTCATGACATACTAAAACATAATCAAGATGTTAACAGGAACGAAAAGTGGCTGTTCTAGGTGAAATTTAATGTATTCTATTATTTTTCATAATTTCTTATGTATTTCTTTGTTTTTCAACTTTTTCAACTTTTGTTTTTTTCTTTGTTTTTCTATTGGAAATTGTCACTGACCACTTTTCTACCATAATTAGCACAAAACTAATCAATGAAAGTGATTAATTGGAAAAATCAAGTTTTCATGACTTTCATGACAGAGCACTGTTTTCCATAGGAAATGTACACAAAAGCACATAAACAACCGTTTTCTATTACATGTATTGCCAAATACCACTTTAACTGTTGTCATGTGGATGTGTTGGCAAGCAGCATTTTACAAAGATTAGTTGAATAATGATTACATCACAGATGCTTATCTCAGTGAATTTAAAAACCCAACATGCGCTCTGCCTACAAGGTAATGACGTTGTTCTGCTCAAAATGCAAAAATTGCAACCTATGTTAGTTAACAGGGTTGATGTCTTACCCCTATTAGCTAGCAAAGGGCAAGAAATACTTTCTGAGAAAAGCAAAATGTGCTTATTCTTTTGTTCATAAACGGCTGCAGTGGTCAAATTCAATACGCACGAGAAACTCGGACAACCATTTTTCTGAGATGTCGAGAATCACTCTTCAATCGTTGGTCAGTTATTATCAGAAGTCTGAAATACATATTCATATTTTCTCTTTCTGTTTCTTTGGTGTTTATTGTTCATAATCATATCCAGGATACAATACCTTGGCAACGAGTAGTGCAATGAAGGGAACCATTTCATTTGACCGATGAAGTCTTGACATAAGACGCTACTATACAACCCCTGCCACACGGCATTTTACTCCGACGAAGCAAAACAGACAAAATGACAAGTGTAAATCAACACTGAATTTCACCAAAAGTGTGATATGTTTGGTCTCGCAAACATGGTTGAAATCATTTTGTTCATTACGACTTGCAGGCACATTCGGTTTGATCAACAAAGTTCACTGTGCTGAGTGTAATGGTTTTGTCACTGAACTACATAGAGACAAAGACAAAATATTGCTTTCATGTGAAAAGTCATTTGGAGCGAATCAATGATCATGGACCAGTAGTTCCGTAATGATGTTAAACACACACAACAAAGTCACACACATACACACACACACACACCCATACGCACACACAAAGCCCCTGACCCATAGTATTTTTTCCATTTTGTATTTTTTCTTCTGAATGATTGAGGCACGTTATGGGTTGCCCTACATTGCTCAGAAGGCCACTCAGAGCGAGAATTCATCTTCACTACAGTACTACAGTGGTCTGTTGGGATCACAATTATTGCGAATACATTTTAGTAGTACCATGGACCTACTACACATGGACATTCATCGCTCGTTAATTAATTCGTGCACCTGTTTCTGTCAAAAGCGGCACAAAAACATTTTGAACATGCTTTCCTGCTTTGATCCAGTGTTGTCCACCGACAGCCAGCCTGGATAAAAACAAGACGGCGCTTTGAGAAATCTAAAAACTACGTGCGCAGAAGATAATAACTCTCTTAAATCAAGAAATATGCATGTGCAGCTGTAGTGCATATTGCGAAATCATCGCTAAAGCAATTTCATTTGCGAAATGTAAGTACTTTACATGAAAAAGCAAGTAATTAAGCAGGTTGACTGTGATTTGTAATCTATTTTTCCCCATTTGTCGCACATTGTTTCAGAATAAAAATGGGCAGTGACAGTAGAAGACATGCTTGTCTTGCCATTCAGGGATGTGACATGCATGGCCGCAAGTGGCCGCTTCAGTAATTACAAATTTTGTGACGCAAAATTTGTCCTTGTTTCAGGTTTGCTGCTCCCCATCATTGGTGTTTATTCAAAGGCAGTTGAGTCTGAAAAGGCACCTCAGCCAAATAGGACCGAAATGAGGAAAACCGGGTTCTTTTGTCAGTGATGATGCACGATTACACAATCGTCATTGTCCAAACGTCTGAATGTACTCATTAAAATGCACATAATCAGGTACGGTGGCGGTGGTGAACACTGGATCAAAGAAAGACCTCCGTTCATGGTCCATATGTGTAGTAGGTCCATGGTAGTACGCAGCGCAGCATGATGGAGTTGGTATACAGGGTGTCTCGAAAAAAAATATACATTTTTGAAATAGCTGCCAAATAAGAAATATAATGATTCTGGGGGAAAAGGTTTATATGTATGGATAGCTTATGGACGACACTATATGACACCAAAAAGTCTAAAAATAATTCAGGCTTGAATGAGTACTGCTCACTACAAAGGGTACGAAAATTAGGCTGCGAAGGAATTAGCATTTGAAGTTTGCGACATGTGAGTCCGTTGGAGCTTATACAAAGCTGAAGTTGATATGATAAACTCATGATCAAATGCGATCAGATTGGGTTTCCTGAGTGAATTTTGTGGTTATTAAACCAAACTTTAATGCATGAGTAAACCCCAGTTGCATTTATTTTATTGTAGCATTGCAAATTTCTCTGGTAGACTCAATGATGTGTTCATATGAGTCAGGATGAGGTGATGGTTCATGTTGCAATTTTCATGTTACAAACTCTTATTTTTTACATCTGTGACTTGAATGAAAACCTTCGCCTTACATTGCAGTTGTTCTCAGAAAATTGACTACTTATTTAGGTTACCCATTGACCTATAAAGAATAAATAGCTGACATCATCGACATTTTTTTTTTTTGACAATCCATTTGAATATTCAATGTAACATAATCTCTACCTGGCCAAGTAAATCAATGAGAACGATGTTCAATGTGGGGTGGAGGTTTTTATTCAAAGACACTGATGTTAAAAAATCTAACAGTGTGTAACAGTGTGTCACTTGATCATGATACATTGTACATTACGAATAAATTAAGAGCTGTAAGTTGTTACTCAGCCCTAATTCATCTTGGAGTGTTGGACTGACAACCAAAGATGGAGAGGCCTTAGTTCACACCACAGCAGCGTTCTTTTATGGTAGCAGAATGTATTTTGGTGTCATATGAAAGATGAAACCATATTGTAACTATCCTTACAAATAAATCTTTTCCCACAGATTGCAATTGATCATGAATTTAATAACTTCAGTTTTGTAAGCTCCAACGGACTCTCCTCTCGCAAAATTGGAAGGCTAATCCCTGCGCAGCCGAATTTTCATACCCTTTACAAAAGTGAGCAGTGCTCATCTAAGCATGAAATATTTTCAGACTTTTTGGTGTCATATGAAAGTTGAGTCCATGAGCTATCCATACATTTAAACTTTCCGTCAGAAGTGTATATTTTTTTTTTCGGCGGGCATTTCGGAAGTGTATAGTTTTTTTTAGACACACGGTAGTAAAACTAGGCCTCCTGGACAGCAGTTCTGTTCTTTTTCAAAGTCACGACAATGTTGAAAACACATCAGCCAAGTCGACCAGCGACTGATGAAGTTCGTTCGCGTCTAGTTGATAGTTCATGAGTTTCTTGAGAAGCAAGTCTATCCTTCCCTTGATTCTGTCCGGCGGGTTGGCGAAGAGAGGCTCCAAAATTTCTATAGTGGCAAGGAGTACATTGGCTTTGGCGTTGATCCCCATGCAGGTAGAGTTCAGGCATTCGATTCCTGTAAGAAAAGGTTCGAAGCAAGGCAAACGTCAGGGGTAAAAATGTCTGTATATAGTCCGCAGAAAGTGGAATGAATAGTTACAACGTTTATTTGAAATTTGACAACTCTCACCGCACACGCACGAAACTGAAAAAAAAGAATACTACATTTCAAAAAAAAAAAGAATAACATATTGAAGAAATTATCAATGTCTCACCTGATTAATTTGGTGTATATTCTGCTCGTTGATATCGATTTGATTTTCATGAGATTGCAAGACAAAAATTAATATAACCCATGCAGAACTGTTCGTAAAGCGAAACATATACAACTTGATTCTGAAACGGTGAGGAACGTGTTTCATCTAAAGTGCGAGTTACCAATACTTCAAAGTGTATTTTATCGTACCATTGCACTAGGCAAATGTTTCACACATTCTTAAAGGGGATGGCTAGTAACTGATCAGTGGAAATCAGTGGGAATGCAGGGGGATAATTGTTCCAATCCTTGTGGGATTCATTTAAGAGTACATTATATATCTATCGTTGTGTGAAAATTATTTGCTTCAGAATGGTCTCGTATTCAGGTAATGTGCAGTTTAATGTTTCCAGGTTAGCATGCCTGTACAGTGACGGGGCATTAAACTGCACATTACTTGAATATGAGACCGTTCTGAAGCAAATAATTTTCACACAACAATAGACGTATAATGTACTCTTAAATGAATCCCACAAAAATTGGAACAATCATCCCCCAGCATTCCCACTGATTTCCACTGATCAGTTACTAGCCATCCCCTTTAATTTAGCTAATTTGGCAACCATAAGAGCAAGGACGAAAACTTGGCCGGCTATTATACCCTCCACTGATTTCTGAGAGATCAGTGGTCGCCTCACCATTCAAGTGCAGTCTCCTTCGCACCCGAATCTCAGACGTATACCTCCACAGCAAACAAAATGTATACCCTACTAGCAAACAGAAAATGCTAGACGGTTTCAGTCCTTCCACGCACAATACAAGAATAGAACCAATTACCTAACTCTCTAACTAATCCAGAACAAAACTACCTTCAAAATCCGAAGCTAAAAAACATCTCATCAAGCAAAGCACGCAGTATCATACCCGCGTTCTCGCCTAGTATCCCACAATCACGTGACTTCTGACACCGCCTTTCCTCGCTGGACATGTCATCGAGATCGCCCAACTTGATCCTGCCGTCGACCATGATGAACTGGCTCAGTTTGAGGTCTCCGATCTCCAGTGAACCAAGCGGCGAGTTCTCCAGGAATACGAGCAACTCCGCGATGTCGCTCCCGACCTTGACGTAGGGGAGAGAAGAAAAAAAAATATATCGATGACACGCCTTGAAGTGTAGGCTTTGAGGAGACATCTACAATAAAAATTTTCCCTCTCCATTGCTAGCTGCAATCGTTCCTATATGGATTTCATCACAGTCAGTGGCGGATCCAGAGGGGGTGGACCGGGCGTGCGCCCCTTCTTTATTTTTTATCAAAAACAAAAGACATAAAAAGAAAAAATGGAGGTGCATGCGCCCCCTCCCCATTCAATTTTGTCAAGGTGCCTCCCCTTTATAGAATTCTGGATCTGCCCCAGATGAGATATTTCGTATAACAAATCAAGTCGCCCTATTCTGACCAAGATTGAAGCAAAATTCTTTGTTATTGTAATGTCCCATTACACCTGAAATCACATTAAAAAGTATAAGAATCATTACAGAATTAACATGTGTGCGTATTAAAGTGGGCTTATACTATCTTTGTAATGGAAACCATCATTGTGTTTATGTTCGCAGTCAGCTCTTCAAGATACGCGCTTGTTGAGTCGTCAGGGTTATTTATGATACATACCCATTCCCCGCGAGACCCCTTCCCATGATGCAAAGGAAATGACGGTCACTTCCGAACCACGCAAGCTTTTGAAGTTCAAAGTCGGCACATGAAAGCGCAGCGTCACGTTTTATACGGACCAGAGGGAGTTTTAGCCAGAGGTCACATCAAGACATGTACTGGCAGTCACAATCTTAACATGAATTACTCCCTCTGATAGGACGTTTTACTAGGTTATTGTGATCCTATAGGAGATGGGTATTTTCAACGTGTGCTTGGATATTATTTAGTTACATGTACTTATTTAAAGTGTTTTCCAAATGACCGATTTTTGTTCTTTGGTTTATTTTTGTGTGTTTTTTTTTCTGTGTTTTTGTTTTTGTTTTTGCTTTTGTTTTTGTTTTTGTTTTTGTTTTTGAGAGAGAGAGAGAATTACAAAACGTCAGCCCACTACACAGCTCTGGTCAATTTCTTACGCCTAGCATGTTCAAGAGATGGAGTCGTTACAGTTTTATTCCCTTTGAACCCATTTCAATGCCACCACTCAAAAACATTCAAAGTACAGTATATAATATATGTACCAAGCTGGATCTGCCCCACAGAAAGGCAGACAGTTATTGACTGACAAGTCACTCTCCAAAGGAAGATATTTCTTTATCGTGCATGGTAGTGACTTTTTGCTACCCCTATCTATAAATGATGAGCGGTACAAAATCAGATAATGGTAGGCTAAAGCAAGGGGCTACGCGAAATAATTGTGCAAAGATTGATAAAATAAAAATGAATGTTACTCGACCTGACATGTCCGAACAGCAACTGAACATATCCATCTATCAGGAACTGTACTTGAAGATGAATATAATTACAACATCAGATTCAATGGCGGAAATTAATGTGGGGAAAGAGATGAAATCGGCTTTCCATTGAGGTACAAAATTTCAAACACTTCCACAGCACATAGATCTAATTTACACTTTGCACATATACTTCTGAACGGGTTTTTACTGTTGATTTCAATACGTTTTATACAGGGAGAATCTAATTCCATGTAAACAAACAAACCATACCCGACATGGTGTTATACTTCAAAAAGAGTTTATACGTGCTTATAATGTAGAAACATGGAAGTATTAAAAGGTGGTATCAAAGGCACGAGTGCACGAGTGAAATCGTTTTGTTAATCTTTATAAAAATTAACTAACAGGTTGGAATACCCTGAGTGGATTAATAGGGGGATTCACACGCGACCAAAAAAAAAAAAAAACGAAAACAAAAGGAAGAAGAGAAAAAAAGAAAATAAGCGCGATCAGCAGGGCGATCAACCCAAGAAATCTTGCTCTTATTTCTGAATTAGAGCGCTCGGTAACCCGCTGTTTTGTACGTGTGAATATATAATATAATATGATACCTATCAAGATGCTGGACTTGACGTAATGATGTGCGCATTGCAGTGGCGTATCTAGGGGGGGGGGGGGGGGGGGGGGGGCAAGGGGGGCACGTGCCCCGGGCGCCACTCCTTGGGGGCGCAAAAAACGAAGGAAAAAAAAGAAAAAAAACGAAGAAGAAGAAGGAGAAAGAACAGAAGAAGAAGAAAAAAAAATCACCCGGAAAAGGGGGGGGGGGCAGAAAAACAAGTCAAACAAGATAAAAACAAAATATGATGATGACGCGGACAAAATGACAATGTTTATTGTGTTCACACAAGAATTCCATGTTCTGTCAGCTGAAATACAAAAATTTTCGGCTCGCTCGCTGCGTTCGCTCGCCAAAATCTATATAAATAAAGAAGGTAAGAACAAAACGTGATGATGACGCGGACAAAATGACAATGTCTATTGTGTTCACACATGTCATTTTATATTTAGCAGGCAAAATGTTACACGGAGCAGCGGCTGCAATTTCATTCGTGTCTGAAGCGATCGCCGATTGGATCAAGAGAGGACGCCAACGGTTTCGAACATGGGAGGGGGGGGGCGCAAAAAAAAACCCAAATCAAAAAAGATAAGAACAAAACGTAATGATGACGCGGAAATATACAAATTTCGGCTCACTCGCTCGTACTAATTTAGAGTACTAGTTTTAGTCCTCAGTCCTCAGTCTGTTGGTATAAATCGTTATCTATAAGGTCGTCACTATATCTTGATTAGAATTGTAAGATTTAATAAGCAAAAACTGACAAGAATTCCATGTTTTGTAAGCTGAAATACAAAAAATTTTCGGCTCGCTCGCTGCACTCGCTCGCCAAAATTTATCCCAAAAAAAGAAAAAGAAAAAAGAGATAAGAACAAAACGTGATGATGACGTGGAAATATACAAATTTCGGCTAAATCGGGCGTACTAATTTAGAGTACTTTTTAAATTCCTCATGAATGCAGTTTGTTGGTATAAATCGTTATCTATAAGGCCGTCACTATATCTTGATTGGAATTGTAAGATTTGATTAGCAAAAAATGACAAGAATTCATTGTTTTCTAAGCTGAAATAACAAAATTTTCGGCTTGCTCGCTGCGCTCGCTCGCCAAAATTTATCAAAATTCATTACATTTAAATCACCCTCAAAAGAACCCTTTTAAGTGCTTGAAAAAGCATATCATGTGGACTTTGTTTAAAGTCCCTACCGGGATGGGGTTGGGGTTGAACACTTTTTCAAAAAATTAGGGGCGCAATTTTCGCGCTTGCCCCGGGCGCCGTTTTCCCTAGATACGCCACTGAGCGTTTGTCCCAAATCTCTTTGGTTTGTCCTCAAGAACGCGCCGCGCGTACAGCGAGTGCTCTTTTCACGATCTGCGACGTACAATGTATAATACAGCATGTAATAATGTAACTTTGCAACATATTTGTTTATAAAACAACGATACTCGTTCAATATGTTCAAGTGGTTTCTTCCTAGTGAATTCGTTCTTGCTGTTATACGCTTCCGATCAAATTGCCTAGATTTAGCAAGTTATCTCGTGGTCGGAGATTTTGGGCCCGACTCCACGAGAGACTTGCGGTGTCTTTAACCCTAAAAAGACTGGGGGGGGGGGGATGGGGCCTAAAAGGCCCCCTCCCCCTCGACATTTCGCGCGATTACTCTGCAACACGCAATGCTCTCGCTGCGATGCTGTATGACTTTTTTCTTTCGAGTTTACCGCACATTTTGACACCACATTTGTGATGCCCGAGGGGACGGTTCTGAAGTTACATAACTTTTTGTATGCACGTGAGTCCGAAAATGGCTCAAAAATGTGATTTTGTGTACAAAGTCAATGCAAATTGAGTTTTTTCACATGGTTCATATAAATATGCTTATTTTTACTCTCAATGGCTATAATTAATTTGTTTTAGGAGTATTATGCTTCGAAAAGTGTCTGCCACAAATTTTGTTAAAAAACAACAAAAACAAAAGGTTGAAAAAACAAAGAAATACATAAGAAATTCATAAAACAATAAAATAAATAAGAAATTAATTTGATACCGAATTTTTTTTCAAGTACATTTGCTAAGAATGCCACAAAGAATAACTAGATACAAAATGAGCACTTTTGGAGCTTTATTTACTGATTTAGATCAAAGAGTCTGATTCCATGCATAAATTAGCATAATTAATCAAACTAAAATAAAAGAAGACTATTTTGAAAAATTTAGATATACGATCTTGTAGATAACATCGCACACTACCATTGTGCAAATTTCCGCGGCGATCGCGCGATCCACGACCGAGATCTTAAGGGGGGGGGGGGGGGGGGGGCCTTAGCCCCCCCCCCCCCCTCCCCCCAGTCTTTCGGGCTACCAAAATAGCCCAGTCTTTTTAGGGTTAAGGAAACTGTGTTGAGTCACCATGGGTGAGATATTTTGTTTCTTCGATTTTATTTCAAGTCACTACACTGAGCTCGTACAACGAGTGTCCAAATTTGTGCAATCATTATATTCTTGTTATTTCTATCTTTCACTTCCGAGTTCTATTTCGGGTGTCTGTGTATTCGTTTTTCTTCTTTCCTTCTAACTTGTGTTCTTTCTTTTTTCAAAAAAATGTAAAGAAATACATAGATAGCAAGCATGTTCTCTTTCGTGTTAGAGGAATTATAACACGATTTCTTTCCTCTCTTTGTTATTCAAAGTTCCGATGAAAGAAAGAATGAAAAGCACGAAGCTGTGTTGAGTCTCCAGGATATGAAATTGAATTGAATTGAATTGAATTGAATTGAATTGAATTGAATTGAATTGAATTGAATTGAATTGAATTGAATTGAATTGAAAAAGCACGAAGCTGTGTTGAGTCTCCAGGATATGAAATTGGTGAGTATAGGCATATAGTGCAGGCTTTGATCTATATTTTTCAGTGATTAATCAACAATTCCTTTCCCTCCCTCCGTCTTGCAGGTTTATGCACAGTCTTCATTCTTTATACAGTACATGTATTCACAACAACAAAAAAAAATATTCGAAAGTACTGACATTCAACAGCTTTCTTTTGCTTCAGTAAATGAAAAGACAACTGAGAAACCTGACGTTTGACGATGAGCCTTTGGAGTAATGTCCATCTCGATGACGTCATCGCCCATCAAAACCTGCTCGACGGGATAATCACTCGGCGCGTTAATCATCATGAGAGATAGAACGTGAGAATTTCTACAATTCAAGTTCTTTAGTGACCCAAGACGGACAACTTCAAGAGTAAACTAAGCACAGCCTACATAGCGAGTGGGAACTCTACAGCTCTTGAACCTCTTTGCATACCATACGGTAACTGCATAATGTCATACATGTTCTGATCCTATTCTACGGAAAATACAAGTAGCTCTACATGGAATGGAACAAAGTTCAAAGTCCACCGATCCCAGTCATGGTTTGCTATAAAATATAAGCAAACCCTTGTTTGGTCTACTTCAGCGTGTCTTGAACCAACCTGTAGTCTTTCAGCCCAGGTGAATTGCTTCAGTCGGTACTCGCTGAGCTTCTTCCCAACCTCGACCACAGAAACGATGCCCTGGTCGCGTACAGACCCCGTCACAGCGTCGCCTCGAACGCAGAATCCAAGGAGCTGTGAAAATGAAAGACGCAACTGATTACAAAAAAAAAAAAATGTCATCCTTGCCGTCTTAATGCTTGCTACACGTGTAATTATACTTAATAAACTTTTATGACCTGTTGAATTGTGAAGTTCTTGATTTACTTGAGGTAGAAGCATTTAACGTTCTGGTGTTGTTTTTATGAAATACATTAATGTATATTAATACAGAAATTATATTTGTTATATCATGGTACAAGGCCGCAAATCAAGATGACCCTTAAATACGGAAAATTAAGGTCTCTGTGAGGTCAATCTGATCGGGAATCGACAGCATAGCTGTTCTCTGGAGAATACACATAAATCATAACATAATGCTCTATACCAGTCCGGCATGACTATGCCATGTTGTCTACGAGCTGACATTTCACGAGCGCGTAAACACAGGAAAATACTCATTTTCTTTTTATACCTGATTTCATAAACCACTTATTTCGCTGAAACTTCATAATGCATAGCATACATCAATGCAACAATTCCAAGTTCAATTAAGTGAAACTTGGCTTAGAATAGTTTTCTGCACATTGCTAAGTAACCTAAATAACATTTAGAGAAACAGGACGTCTCGTTCCGGCAAAGCTGCCCTTATAAAGTATAGTGGGCCTACTCGATTTCAGTACGGGAGGCATCCGCACCTGAATGTTTGATATTCACTTCAGGTTCAGAACTCGTATTTGAATTGTCAGTCAGCTCGCGTATCACAGCTTCTTCAGAGTTTTGTGGCTACACTATCTCACAGTGACATGACACTCGATATATCTACTTTGCCTGCTCGCATGTCATCACTCTCGGATTGTGATGCACGGAAGGCTCTCCGGGTTTGTTAAGGCACAGAAGGTTACAGGTCAGATCTTCTCTAATTCTGATTGGGATAAAACTTAGTATTACAGACAGCTATTGTAGCCTGTGCTGAAGAGCGGCAAGTTGTTCAATCACACTAGCTCTGTCCTTTATTTAAGGCCCTGAAAGCGATTTTATGTACACAAGAAATACAACCAGAAGATGACCACACATATCAAGCACGCACTAAAACCTTGCCGCAAAATCAATATGAAAATTTGGAAAAGTGGGAAACTTTTTATAAACCCCTTTTCTTTAGCTGCTACTTAGTAGTTGCCCAAACGTGGCACACAGTAACAACACAGTAATTTGTATGACTTGCTCACAACAGCGAAAGAAAACCGATCAAAACAGCATGATCAAAATAGCATTTGTTACATCAGTATTTTTAACAAAATAATAGGAAAGCTTGTGGTTGAGAGGGACTTTTGAAAAGAGGACATCACCACAGGGGAGGGGCACTGCTGTAGGTACCCTACTGCTGTAGGTACCCTACGGTACAAATATAGTGGACTGACTGTATTATTTTACAGATGAGAAGAGACCACACTGTAATCTCTCAAATACTTCACACTATTAACCCTTGAACAAATTTACCGAACGACATGCTTTGGTGTGGTTTGATTTTAAGACTTTGACACCTTGTTTCACTCAACCGACAACAAAGGTTTCAGAACAATTGCCAGGGGTATGATTTAACAAAAAAAAAGTGTCTCCAGACACCGATTGCCATTTCACGCTTCGATTATGTCATTCCTCGTGCTCTAACACAATATGGAGCCTTTCAGGCGTAAGTTTCGTCAACATTAAGTGTTTTTCGTGTCCGTGTACAGAGAGATTACTGTTTGCATAATGCCTTCAACATTGACATTGCGCGACAGTGAGTCGGAGAACTCGTGTTGGCAAACGGCTGTGTTCCAGATTGAGGGAATTCACGGTGGTGTAGTTCACATGTTTCGGCTTGATTCGGCGTGGTGAATTGGCGGATAGCCAAATAAAGAACACCTGTGAATACTTTAGAATGAATTGACTTTTAAAACGTAACGAAAAGAGAAAAAATAATGACTGATTCCTTCCACATTTTTTTTTTATACATCCGACTGCATGGTAAAACCGAACAATTGCGTTCATGGGGCCTACAATGTAATCTTGGTAAACTCGCTTTATTTTGGGTTCTGAGCGTTCTCTGACTTTCGCGCCTTTCTTTATCATTTTTTTTTTTTTTGAAACTGTGGAATCACAATATTACGTATCAACTTATAGTCTTAACGGATCTGGGAATCCATTTTCCCACTCTCTAAATGTAAAGTGGTGGAGTAACAAGCCCACTTTACTGTAGAGATTGTAATGACGGAAGGCTGGAATATGAGTAGCTTTCATGCCAAGACATGTCATATAAGTTTATGGAGCAACTTGCCCATTTTACTGTACATAGTGTTTGTGGAACCAGAAAGCTGGAATCTATTCATTACCAAGATACAATAGCTGCTTGGTACATAGTGTATTATATAGTGCCACCACGCAACCTAAAGGTTGAATGAGTTTATGAAACAAAAGAGGTACTGCCACCCTACTTGAATAGTGGATTTAGTGGCAATGACTGGACAGTGGCAATGACTGGACAGTGACTTAGAGATAGAAAACCACATAAAAGTGGCTGGTATTGTTCTACGTTACTTTGAAGTTTGCCACTTTGTGATGCCGTACAAAGAACCAGAGTAGAGCATACATGTAAAATGCTTTGTATTAAGTCTCTTTCTCTCCCTCCCCCTCTCTCTCTCTCCCATCTCTCCCTCTGCCTCTTTGTCTCTCTCTCTCTCTGTCTCTCTCTCTCTCTCTCTCCCTTACCATTCATGGTCAGTTTTTGTATAAAGTTTTTGTATAAAGTTTCTTTGAGAAGGGTTAGTCAGGAAAGCTTGGGTACGATACCAGAGATAAGTATTATGGGATAGTAGGAACAGGAAAGTATATATGATAGTAGGGCCTATATATTGGAAAAAAAGACTTCGAATCAGTCTCTCTCCCCAGGGAGGTGGATTCCCACCTCCCTGCTCTCCTCTCCCCAAGCCCTGTGAAGTGGAAGGACGTGTTCAAATTTCTCAGAGACCAAGCTGTTATATACTTGAATGCTTTAGTGGAGAAACTCAACCTTTTGCATCTATACACCGAATTCCGTCTTGACATAACTAAGTCATGTCTACTGTACATCAGTTCAAAGTTGATAAGATGTTTCGAATGATATTTTATGGACGCTTTGCTGTACATTCGAAACGGTCTGTTATAATTATGTTGGTCGATCTAAGGAGGAGTCAAATGACCACTTAGTGTTTTGGGGACCAGACATGCAGCTTTTAGAATGTGCAGCAATCCCGAAGTAACTTTCATTTGGACGAGGACCCCCCCCCCCCCAACTGTATAGATGTTTCGAATGATATTTTCTGGACGCTTTACTGGACATTCGAAATGGTCTGTTATCATGTTGGTCGACCTAAGGAAGAGTCAAATGACTACTTAGTGTTTTGAGGACCAGACATGCAGCTTTCAGAATGTGCAGCAATCCCGAAGTAACTTTCATTTGGACTTGAACCCCCCCCCCCCCAACTGTATGTGTGAGTCAACTCAACGCAGAGATGTCTTCAAGTCATCATTCGCGGCTCCTCGTCACTTCATGAACTGAGCGCTCCGACGAGATTCGCCATCAGTTAGCATGTTAAGTCGACCGCGAGAACTGTATTTGTGAGCATTTTGCGCGAAAATTGAATGGTAGTGCATGACCCAATCCCCTTTATTGAATTCAGAGTGGACTTATATGTGAGTACATTCTTATCTCTGTCATTTGTATATGTATAATAACTCTTTTTATTTTTCATGGTTCAAAGAGATCAAACTGATTGCTCTGATGCGTGACCTTGAATAAATCTCAACACCAACAAGGTGATTAATGTAATCCAATGTGTACCACATTGTCTTTGTCACTGCTTTGACGCCCACATATTTGGTTTGTTTAATGCTTCTGTGTGATATATCCATTTGGATGAAATTATGTATTCGGGGTGAGAATAAGCCATCCTGACAAGTGACTTTATTCTACAGTACACATACTCTAACACCCCCCTTACATAAAGATAGCGTCTTTTTTAAGCTTTTTTTGTTTATAACATGCCATGAAGCTTTAAATTCATTCGTTCCATCCCCCAGTGACTAGACCATACAGTGAATTTGAATGGGCCTAACTTAAAATACCGTTTTGTAAACCTTATCATTCCCCCATCAAAATCTTAATTTTTAGAGAGATAGAGGGAGAAAGATACAGACGCATTACGTCCGTACTTACGTGAAGATCACATTCTGGTGTAATACACATTATGGTGAGAAAGAAAGAGAGAGAGGGGGAGGGGGGCATAGGAAGGAGAGGCGAGATGTAGTGTCGATTTGTTTGTTTGTTTGTTTGTTTGTTTGTTTGTTTTGTTGTTGTTGTTGTTGTTGTTTTTCAGGGTGTTCAGGAGTCACTGCCTCCCTGTCGAGATTTTTTTCTCAGTTATGCGATTGTAAGTTACCCCATCCTACCAAGAGGGGGCACCAGGAAAACCCCAGCGCAGCAGGGAGGACAATTAAACCATTTCGGCCCCAGGGAATTTTGATTCCTAGAGCCTCAGTGGTAGCAAAGGAAGAATGTTTATTCTTGAGGGTTGTACAAGGGTCAAAGGCACGGTGTGACCTCAGCAGGTCTCTCAGCTCCACTCCCCAGAAATCGGGGTCAAGTTAGACATAAAGCTGGCGCTGGGGAGAATACAACGTTATCGATACTTGAACACGTTTCAACGTATACCATGTTCAGTGTATAAACGTACACAGAACAGAAATATTATAAGCACGAATAATGCTAGACAAATAGACTACTCAGTATCGTTGAAAGAGATACACCTGTTCAAATTTGCTCAGTCAGATGACTACTCATTTACATGTACCTAGACAAAGGAATGAGGCAGTTCTTATTGAGCAGAATTGACTACAAATCTTTTATTTCAGTATTGTTTTCTATTTCATCATACATCCTATCGAATGTGGTTACGCCCAGGCGCGCCGGAAGCAGTTTTGGATTGGGGGGGGGGGGGGGGGGGGGGGGGGCAAACATTGGAGGGGGCTCAAGATTAGACCATGCATATGTTACACAATATACACATACACACACACACACACACACACACACATTTATTATATATATATATATATATATGTAAAGTAGCGTACGGTGGGTCGAAACATGGGGGGGAACCATAAAGTAATTTCGACGGTCTGTATGCTTGTGCGTGTGTGCGTGAGCAATAATGGGACTACAATACATTACGGAATGTGATACATTCAACAACGCAGTCATTGAGGAACATTGTAAGTTTTCCTTACATGGATTATGGAATGACGGTACGTGTGAAACGATCGACAAATTATATACTGTCAGCAACATAAGGTGAATGGCATAACAATAAAATGCGAGCGAGCGAAGCGAGCGAGCTTGAAAATTTTGATATTCTACAGTTCCGAAACTGGAGTTTTAATTATTGTAGCTACATATTTCGCTTTGAAATAAATGTATTTGCATCGGGCGCAACTGCTGGCAATTATTGGCAGCAACATTAGGAGAATGGCATAACGATTCAATGCGAGCGAGCGAAGCGAGCAAGCTTGAAAATTTTGACATTCTACAGTCCCAAAACTGGGGTTTGTAGCTTTATCTTTCACTTTGGAAATTAATGGGGCGGCGCATCGGCCGCAACTGCTGGCAATTACTGGCAGCAACATTAGGAGAATGGCAAAACGATTCAATGCGAGCGATCAAAGCGAGCGAGCTTGAGAATTTTGACATTTTACAGTCCCAAAACTCCCGTTTGTAGCTATATCTTTCGCTTTGGAAATTAAGGGGGGGGGCATCTGACGCAACTGCTGGCAAACATTAGGAGAGTGGCATAACGATTCAATGCGAGCGAGCGAAGCGAGCGAGCTTGAAAATTTTGACATTTTACAGTCCCAAAACTCCCGTTTGTAGCTATATTTATCTTTCGCTTTGGAAATTAAGGGGTGGGGGCATCGGGCGCAATTGTTCTACTGGCAATTACTGTCAGCAACATTAGGAGAATGGCATAACGATTCAATGCGAGCGAGCGAAGCGAGCGAGCTTGAAAATTTTGACATTCTAGAGTCCAACAACTGCCGTCGTAGGTATGTTTTTCGCTTTAGAAATTAAGGGGGAGGCGTACCGGGCTCAACTGCTGGATGCGAGCGAGCGAAGCGAGCGAGCTTGAAAATTTTGACATTTTACAGTCCAAAAGCTGCCGTTTGTAGCCACATTTTTTTCCTTTTATTCATATATATACATATTTATTTTATTTTCTTTGTTTATTCATTTATTTTTATTATCATTATTATTATTATATTTTTTTTTGGGGGGGGGGGGCAAAAATGCGTTTTGCCCCCCCCCCCCCACTTTTTGGATAGGGGGGGGGGGGGGGGCCCCCGCCCCCCCCCCCCCCCCCCCACTTCCGGCGCCTATGGTTACGCCATTAGATGATTTGCATACATGTATTGTATTACAAATCTTGATATTACATTAAAAATGTCGTCATTGTTGTATTTGAATACTTTCTTATTCATTGCTTTATTGACAATGTTGATTCATCAGGTTTGTTTCGAATATCGATCGTTATTATGTGCTAGGGAGTGACACATTAGGGCTCACATGCCTCTCGGTGTAGTAGAGAATTTTATGTGCGCCTATCACATGAGCCACTCCTTAACATCTAAATTCTATGTATAACATGTTACAACCGATTGTATGGTCAAATATATGAATAAATAACAATACTGACAAAGAAAAGAAATAATCATAATCCTAATAATAATCATAATAATCATAATAATAACAATAGTAAAGTTCGTGATTTCTAATATTGACAGTGGATGATGAACACGTGTGAATATACCCTGTTTGCTGTGATATGGCTCAAGTAGGCCTACATGTATATGGCATAATATAACGATGTTGTGCTATGCGGTGGGGTATCGACTGATATTCTACCTTTTAAGATACACAGGTGGGGGTTTACCTGACTCTAGCAGCATCCTGGACACATAGACATTATTCTTCACATCGCAATATAAAAACAAAACATGTTGTGTGACACTGAACGACCATGTAATACAAACATATATTCGAGTTCCGCTGACCAGTCATTACCTTCAGGATTCGTTCGTTGCTAAGCTGCAGACTGTAAGCTATTTCCTTCATCAGTTTGTAGTTGGCGTACTCGTAACATTCCTCCTTCTGCCTGTAAGCCCGCTTGTTAAAGCAGAGTTGCACGTCTTTCACCGACGGTGTCACCATTTTAATGGCCACGCCTCGACCCCGGAAGGTTCCGCCAAACACCTCCTTCGTCGTGCCCTTACCGATGGGAGCTACTTGCTGCATGCGGCTGATGTCCCTGCAAGTCAAAAATTTCCCCGATGTGTTCGCTTGGATGAATTCGGGGTTGAATCCCATGTCCGGATGCTTCTCGAGTAGGTCGAGATGGAGGCCGAGCACGGCACTGCAATGGTTTACCATCAGTACGAACACGAAGATGTACATTGCCGTTAACCAGCGAGCTCGGGTCACTGTCTTTCGAGGCGTCCGAAAGAAAATCCTTTTGAAGTTCAGCATCACTGCAAGTGTATGCAAACTCAGTAGGCCTGTATCAATGCAACACGGACTCTTTATGAGTATCCCTACAGTGTGTATGTAAGGTTCAAATCCTGGTTATTAATATCACTCGTGCTACAGTCTGTAAGTGCACGTCGATATTACAACGTGTACTTACAAAACTTCAAATCTGCAGGTGCAATGTGCAACACACAAATCCGAGAGAACTGGGTCACTATACAGAGAAGATTGACAGGTCCAAAGCGCACGACCGCCTTCACAGCTTTGATAGCATGACAGACGACACAGTAGGCTGAAATGACCGCACAGCGTCGTCCCCTCGATGTGCGAGTATAGTGAGAGATAGGTAGGCCTTGTACGCGGCGATGAAAGACACCCTCTTGGGACCTCAAATTTTCATGAAGACGATAATCTCCAGAGAGCCATGATCATAGATCTGAAGAGGTTGGAAATATCACCAGAAAAAAGAAGAGAAATAAATTACTGAAAACAATTCTTTTGCAGTTTTCAACGCAAGCACTACTGTCCTTAGTACTTGACAAATTGAATAGGCGCTCTTTGATTATTTCTGTAAATAACCTTATCATGTCAAACTGCTTTTAATGCTAATAATATACCACACAATCTTATCTACCGCGTACAACAAGGATTCCCATGCAGCGCGCCATACATGTATGACTGGTGATTATAGTTATACAACGTAATTATACACATACAACACCATTGAGGACGAAACCACACATCGCAGAGTCCTGAAACGTGTTCTAGGGAAGAAGTATACGCAGATCTTATCGATACATTTTACACATCACAGGAAGATTTAGCGAAAGCTAATGAAGATTAAATTGCTACATAACCAACATATTTATTTGCTAAATCTCAATATTGACAGAATTACCATTCTTCGTTTTATACGACCTGTGCTCAGACACCTCTAAAGAGGGAGGGGGAGCTAGGGGGTTAATCGCTTGAACTGTTAAGGGAGTGCAAAATAAAGCTTTTCATGCGAAGGAGCCAAAAGATTTACTTTGGTATCCAACCCCAAACGCATCGTTATAACCTCGCCCATTCACTGGTCCCATTCGCAGTTAATGATGTTTGAACAATAGCTGTTTCCGCGCCGTCTGTACACAACCTTCTGCTAATGGTTTTGTGTTTTGGTTTCTTCTGTGGCATGACCTCCCGTTAGAACTCTTGATCTGAACCGATCCTTTCATGTAAGGACGATAATGCCTTTGTTCATTTCGAGAGTCTCCCTCTTGGCTTGGGGAGGTAATTGGTGAGGTTAATTCACTGTCTGTGCCTCTGATGTCACTCAAACAAAGTCTTATTCTTCGAGCAAGCATTCCTCATCTTCACAAAGAAAAAAAATAGGGACGGTATGACGGCGACACTAAAATTTCACCATGATACATCGTAATATCCAATAATCCCATGGGAACGAAAGATTTGACTTGTAATATCCTTTAAAAAATCATCAACAACAACAACAACAACTACAACAAATCATTTGAGAAAACAAAATCAATAATAAAATGCCAGAATTCAACGAAAATCCGCCTGGTAGACGGTATAATTCACAATTAAAGGCCTAACATTGACCATTCAATCTCGGGCGACGGAAAATGACTAAATCGAGGCGAGAGAGACATGGATATTTGGTGAAAGCGTTTATTTCCGGTGACAAAGCGGGACGTAATTTGATTTAGAATCTAACGATGGTCCATTCACACCTGTACAGTGTTTTGACAGCATTGAAGGGGTGTGCATAGGGGACACAGTGAAAGAACATTATCAGGGACAGGGAAGGATATTCCCGGTAGATGTTACCCGCACCCCTCAACCCCTCCCTCTCCAAAAACAAACAAACAAAACAAACAAACAAACAAACAAACAAGCAAGCAAACACACACACACACACACACACAAAAGACACAATTAACGAGGTACCTATCAAAAATATGTGACTGCAAATCTTGTGTTTGGTTTGTGTGTGTGTGTGTGTGTGTGTATGTGTGTAATAATTATCTTTTTTTCTGTGTGTGGGAATATCATGTCCGACTTCTGAAACATGAACTTGCGGATTGAATTTTGTGGCAAAATATATTCTATGCAATCTCACATACCCCTGAATTTTCCTGGATTACGTTTATTTTTTTTTTCAAGTTAAGAATACAATAAGTGAAGGTACATGACGACAGTTTAACTGGTATGCACTAAAGATACAGCAACAATTCATGAATGTATAAATGTCATAGCAGGCAATGACTCACCAACAGTCGTAGCACATGCAATAATTCCAGAACACAAAAATGACATAAAATAAAAAAGACAAAACAGAGTTTATCAAGGGATGGGCAGGAGGAGGAGAGGTCGGGACTTGAATATCCACTCCATCATGAAGCAATCTCCAAGTAATAACGGATAGGCACTATTTTTACATAGTTGATGCTATGTAGGCCTACAATGCATCATGCACTCCATTGTGTTCCTATAAGTTGATATCACAGACGACGCTTTTGTCAGCTAACTGGCGTTTTTTCCACGAAAGTTCTCCATACATGTAGGCCTAAATCTTTTCTTTTCTTTTTTTTTTTTGGGGGGGGGGGGAGGGTGCCGCTAAACCTGAAGGAAATCTCCTGTTTAACGCATTGATAATTTCGGATCTCATAAAAGAGGTTCATGTCAGATCATACGCTCCTTATAATGTCATTCAAGTGTCTATCACCGACAATCGTAATTGATGTATGGGTCAAACACGAGTCGCCAAGCTTTATACGGGAGGGAGTTAAACGGGGCCAGTGCGGTGAGTAATACACAGCACATCATGACTGCGGTTACGGACACCGATTCGTCATTCACTCTGTGTAGCCGTCGTGTCAGGATTTACACATGCGTGACGTCATAATGCGTGTTATAATACATACTGTACAGCTCCTGTAATTTAGGGCAAGATAAGCTTTAAACTTTGCTTTCCAGAAAAGGCTGTTACTAGGAGCTCATTCGTATTGCAGTACAATCCTGTGCAATGCCGAGTAGTCTTATTCTTAAATGTTATGATTGATAAATAAAATCACTCGCTGTCAATTCCATGACACTTAGTAGGCCTATTCATTTACTCTTCTTGTTTTCATGGCTGAAATCTGGATTTGACAACTCGCAACTAAATTGAATAGCACAAGAATACGGACAGTCTACCCCCATCCCACTTTCCGCCTTCATTAACGGCATGATCAGCTCTGACAATTCACATTTGTATGGATTTATACAAGTTTTCCTGTATAAAAGAGTGTAAATCTATCGACTGATCATCATTAATGAATCATCTAATCTACCTTTCTCCGCGTGATTTCGTCTACCGACTGGCTGACTGGTTCTTCACGAAAATTATCTAATTATGCAGATATTATAATTTGCCAACAATCAACACACTATAGAGTCTCAACGACATATCTCTATCCAAAGAATATTGATTAATCCGTGATTTAGACTGCAAATTCATGATTTAAGTAGACATGGCGTATAAGTGAGATCTGTACTCAGAACAGACCTATAGACGGATAGTCGGTGAACAATTGTGTGGAAACGTGACTGCCTAAATTTGCAAGAAATATGACTAAAAAGCGCACACGCTTTCATTTTCACGATGGACCTGGTACTTTTCGTTTTGACGGGAGACTAAAACCAAAACCGTCTCTGTCATTTCTTACAGTGGTGTGGAAAATTGCTGGAAAGTTAAGTAGGACAAACTAACCACCGCCCACCGACGAAAATTCCAAAAGAAGGAAAACTAAATCTGGCAGGGCGAGGCTTTATACGGAGTGTCATGGAGACACGCGAGTCACCATCAATGGATCTACTTCCACAGTACTGAAAGCTGACCTTGTTTGACTCTGTTGTGACCTGCTCCATATCTCAGTAAAGTGCGATGATCACTCTCATGGCAACAGCACAGAGTGTCAAGGGATGGTATAGTAAAGTATTGGTTGAGGTGAGGATCCAGCTTCTAACTTTTTGTGAGATACTTAGTAACGACTTTATAAGTGTACATTCTAAGAGGAATTCAGAATTTTACTTGATGAGAATCCGTTTTGAAATGGCTGAATCCAAAAACAAAGTAAAACAAAGCGACCATCTCAGCAATTTCAACACTACAGTATGTATATGTTTCTTATCAAATTAACTACGAATTTCTCTTAGAATTATTGTGCTGTTTGATATTTCATAAGAGGGTTCACATTATCTTCAACAAATATCACCATAAGAAGTTGGAAACCTGAAGCCTCAATCCAATCGAAACTGCACCATCCCTTTTAAACAAAGCTGAATGAGTATACGGACGGATATTCATGAATTTCATGATAACTATACAGCGAGAGAAAGAGGACAGAACATATTATTTCTCAAAAGTAGTCGTAATAGAAGCATAGCAGCAGTGTAAAATATGAGGACGATGAAGATCGTAGAAGGGCCGGGTGGTAAGGCAGAAGAAAGGACAAACAAAAGGGGCGAGGAGCGAGAGAAGGCAGAAAATAGAGACATGGGTGGGTGAGGGAGAAGTTAAAGATAGCTGGTTGTGGGTGTCAAGATATCCGTGCCTTTAACGGAAACATTCCCGCTCACACACCCATCGACGAGGGTATCAACCTATCATAGGTGAGGATACTGTGGATCTAGATGGGACATAGACATACCCTAATGTTAGTAAAAACGTGAAGATCTCTTCGAAATGAACCACAGAGATAATAACCATTACAAATACTGAGAGGTTCTAAGTATTATATTCATCTCTACGAGCTGGACCCAGTTTCGCAAAAATGTGAACAACTAATCACTTTGAGCTTACACATTATGCGGTATAATAAATATCGTGATTTAGTACATTAGATTTTAAGTTGAAATAATGTAAAATTTGGATAATTATGAAGTATGAATAATCGTCCTATGGTAATGAGTTAAGGTTTACTGAGTTCTTCTAGTGGTAAACATTAATAGACCAATGTTAAAAGTAAAATAATTTGAAGGTGAACATGGAAGTTCACGATCTACGTAATGCTTATTAATATTTGTACATTTAGAGATAGCACTCTGTTCTATTTTTCGTAATTTACAGTTAGCTACAGTACTTACATACTTTTATCAACTTGTGCACATGTGTCAACACATCCTGCATGGAATTTTTTCCTTCCGACATGCCACGATGAAATATAATATCTCTCATTGACAGTTGATAAAATTAGGTCATTTATACAAAATTGCAAGTGACATGTTTGCCGGAAGGGGAATTAGGAATCAACACTAAGCGGCAGCTACAGTACCCATCAGACACTTTCTGGCTTCTTTCACCAATGAGGTGTGAGGCGAGCTTAAATACAGATTGTAGTCCCGCCTTGGTTTCATATCGTTCAGGCTTCGCTAATTTCATCCTGGTTAGGGGAAATAATGCAAAACAGAAACAAAATCACATAGTCAGTAAGAAAAAGCAACCGTGAACCATGACATCTGTTTGCTATTGTTTTGCAAGGCTTTCCCGTTTGTCACGGCAAATTTGAAGACGATATCGAGCAAGTGCAACAAGAGTCATTTGTTGTTGTTGTTGTTGATGATGATGTTTCACGGAGTGCTAGTAAAAATCAAACTAATATTGCAGCAGGTTAATTCTAGCGGAGAAATCTTCCTTTCTTTCTGTCCATCTTTTCCCAAGATATATCCGTCATCATCTTGAAAAAAAAAACCCAAATATTTTATATCGTTCTCTACGACCGCCATGATCAGAATATTGAATAGGAAGTGATGGTAGAATGTACTACTTCATTGCTGCTGAAAAGTAATGAGTGTGAGAAGCAGATGGCAGTTGGAAAGTAAGGAATAAAGATTCATGATGTGTGAAGATGCCTAAAATGAAACGGGATGTCGACCTCCCGCGATTTATAGAGTTCAGTAGGTCTAAATAATTTCAGACTCGTCACTCAATGTCACTCCTTTATCGGTATTAAAAGCAAGAATGTCAGTAGTGCCCATAGTGGTACTGATATGTAGAAGTGCCTATATGTATCTTTATAAGACGGTATATTATTTTTCTTTACTTCACTTTATTCCAACAATGATGTAGGACAATTCCTGTTTATCGATCAACGCATAAACAATGTTTATACATTTTCCGAGACGTGTCAGGCAGGAGTGATCGTAAAACTCCACTATCAAGAGATGCCCGCAGCCCCCTTCTCCTCTCGTTACCCCCCTCCCCTCGGAGTCCATCCTCCCACTCCCACCGCCGCCCCCCCCCCCCGTCATTACGTTATCCATCTAAATGACTCCGATCTCCTTCGTCAAAACGTTACGGTCCTTTTGCTGAGTGTTTTTAGAAGAGAAGCGAGGTGACTGAACTGTATAGACCGAGACTCGCACTAGAGCAGCGTGAAACAAACTCTTACAAAGCAGAGGCTTACGCGCTTATCTTTATTTGGCTCTATTCACATTGTGAGGCCTTGTTCAAGACGAACGCCCAACCTGTCTCTGCTCGAGATGGTTTGTCTACGCAGTACCTAGGCGTCTCAGGGCTACGTCCCTGCTGGCACGTGGTATAATTGGTGAGATGAGGACTGGGCTTTTAACTTTTTGCAAGATACTAAAAAACCACTAATGAAATAGTACAAAGCATACTATTCTTAGAGGATATTCGGAATGGCTGAGACATCCACACACAAAGTAAATCAAGGCGATTGTAATGAAAGGTGGGACCCACCGTTTATTAGGATTGCCTTGTTTTGGATATCTCAGCCATTTCAAAACATATTTTCATCTCAAACAATGAATTCCTCTTGGAAGTGCATGCTTGTTCATATATTATAAGAGGTTTCTCGTTATCTCAGCATGAAGTTAGGTCTCAACCAAAACTATACGATCCCTTTAAAGCCCTGGCTTCCTTTAAAGCCCTGGCTTCTTGAATTTTGCTTGAAAGTTGAAGCACGGATCACATTTTCAAATGGAGGGCGCGTGGCATAGTCCAGTCAGTGATAGAAAGATTCGTCTGTCCGGAGGACTCTTGAGGGGATCCGTGATGCCAGACGCAGTCTCCGCGGAACATTCCCGACGGACAGATACAGACCGATCTTTCGGTCAAAGTCAGTGATAGCATATATATCATAAATAATTATATACTTCATCCACGTTGCTCGTCAATTATCATTACAGTAGTGTCATAGTTCTGGGAGATAGTAAATTCGTGTACATTGTATGTATGTAGATAATGGTAACCGACCTTTGATCCTTGGCGGCATGGGAAACGAAGCAATGAGTAGGCCTACTCGACAAACACTTTTGAGGATAACGGCCAGCGCACAGCACCGTACACACGGGGATGTTCTCTCCAGCTCCCACCTCCCAATCCCTGTTGGACCCTGGTACACCATGCATGTGAGAAACCCGAAGAACCCAAGAACGAAAGAAGGCAATGGATGATGACACAAAATAAAAATAAGTCAGAGAAACACAGGGTTACTTACATTCACCTTTCATCATTCTCGAGCACACACCCGCGACGAAGGAATCACCCCGTATATTACGGCTCCTGAAAGCTGCTCACGAAGACATCATCCGTATCGATCAACTGGATGCGGCCTGTGTCACTGGTATAATTTGCGCATGGTCTGGAGCAAAGAGCGTAGAAACTCGTTCTACACGTTCTTTGGTCTGGAATGCATGGTCGTGGGACTCCACGGACAAGATGAACTCGCTTGGCAAACAGTGGACGTTCAAGTGGCAAAAGGGGGCGCTATAGCTGTACTCTTCGGATCCAACATTACTCTTCTGATTATGAGTTGCCAACCAAACAGTGGTCAGTAGAGACTCCTCGTGTATGGCTAGCCCAATGTACATATTCATTCTCAGATTATTTATATCTCTATATATTTGTAGCGTTTTTCTCCACCCATGTCAAGTTTAACATGTTCAGTGTTCATATATATATATATATATATATATATATGACCCTGCACCTCAAAACAAACAAAAAGTCGCCAGACATGAATTTTTAGTTAAAGGACAAGTCCACCTTCATATACATAAGGATTGAGAAAATGAAGCAACATTAGTAGAACACATCAGTGAAAGTTTGAGGAAAATTGGACAATCCGTTCAAAAGTTACGAATATTTTAAGTATCTGCGCAGTCACTGCTGGAAGAGAAGACTACTACAGTATATGATGTCACATGCGTACAACTATAAGGAAAATAAAAAGAGAATTTCACAAAACTTTACTTTTTGAATAAAGTGCACAGTTCTACGACTTGCTACTGACGTATGTTAAGGGTTATATTATTCCCCCTGCCTTCTGAAAGAGAGAAGTCGAGAGTTCTTTTGTTATGGGAGAAAAATGGAAATATGTTGAATTTCCTTTATTCTTTCTTTATATCGTTGTACTCATGTGACATCACAAGCTACAGTAGTCTTTTCATCCAGCCGTGCCTGAGCAGAAACTTCAAAAATTCATAACTTTTTAACGGATTGTCCGATTTTGCTCAAACTCTCACTGCTGTGTTCTACTAATATTGCTGCATTCACTCAACCCACATGTCTATGAAGGTGAACTTGTCCTTTAAGACCATATTCTGAAAGAGCAGACTTTAAGCTTTAAAATGATGTATAACTCAAATCAAATGGACTCTCCTAACCTTTCTAAATATTGGAAAGAAAGCACAAACTCAGGAAAAGTGTGAACTGAGAAAAGAGGCTCTGAAGCACGGTGTCTATTCAAGCGCTTAATCTTTTCCAAACCGTGCTGGCTGTGCGATGAATGGGACAAAAAACATGAAGTAAACCACCAGAGTAACAACAATGAAGGGATTATCAGATTAAACTGAAATTAAGCATGCCTCATCAACACATTCTGTCCATAATTAATACCAACTTTAAAAGCAGTAGCACTATCCTTTCAAAAGTTATTAGAGTTGAAAGTGAAGAGTGTGGACAAGGTTTTTCAGAAATGAAAAAGGGATTCTAAAGACACACCTAATCACACTATTCTACCAAAAATGTTCGAGATAAACTGCTTAAAAAGCACACTTTCCTGCCCGTTTTATGATACCAAATTTAAGCATAATGTAAAAGAAGACCCGCTCTTTCAGAAAATATGAAAAAGTCAATTTCGGCTAGGTTGACCCATTTCACTTATTTTCAGACCTCACGCAAAATCAGTGTGTGCGACTTTATGTTCGTTTTGAGGTGCACGGTCACACACATATATATATGTGACAGCTTGTGGAACCCAATAAGAACACGGTAAAAGTGAGCTACAGCTGCATGAAAAACATGGATGCAGTCATAAAATCCCACAACCAAAGAGTTATCGGAAAATCCAAGTCACATGACAACGATCCCAAACCCAAATGCAACTGCCGCCAAAAAGATCAATGCCCGTTGACAGGAAGATGCATGGAAACGGCTCTTGCGTATAAAGCAACCGTCAAGCATGACAATGAGGAAAAGTGCTACTACGGACTGGCGGGGGGTACCTTCAAGGACAGATATAGGAACCATGTGAAATCCATCAAGAACGAGAAATACAAAAACGAAACCCAACTCTCAAAATACATCTGGAGCCTGAAAGACAAACGCGCAAACTTCACACTGACATGGGACATCCAAAAAAAGTCAAACTTAACTCTAAGAAGGAGTGGCATGTGCAACCTCTGCCTCGATGAGAAGGCCATCATCATCCGAAACAAAAATGCACTCAACAAAAGGTCCGAACTTATATCCAAATGCAGACACCGGAAAAGAAAAACCATCCATGCGTCAAACCGATCCACCGCGCCACATGAGCACAGAAACACACCACTTTGTCAGTCTGCCTGAAGATCGCGACAGCGTGAAACCGCCGGTAGCAGACAAGGCACCAAAACACAGGTACGCCTAATATGCTCTGCTTTACAGCATTGAGCACTTTTCGACCCTCAACAAACCATATATTCCCGACGGATATATACCCAACGGATATATATATATATATATATATATATATAGGACCTGTGTGATAATCTGCATGTCGCGATTCTCAACCTACGTAAAGCGGATAGGGCTTGTAAGAGGAGACGAGAGAGAAGAGTGGGGAGAAGGAGCTTCATGACAGACCCTTTCCGTGCAGCCAAAAAGATTCTGGGATGGCGCAATCAAGCCTGACCCGCCTTCACAACCTTTCAGAGACACTGCCCCATCTTTCCGGGAGTTGAAAGCAATACTTGGGCGGACAAGAAATGCTTCTGCTCCGGGGCAAAACGGTCTTCCATACAGAATGTACAAGAAGTGCCCACGTCTTCTTCGCGTGATATGGAGTCTTATGTTAGTTGTATGGAGAACAAAGAAGATCCCTATCCAATGGAGAGTAGCAGAAGGTGTGTACATTCAAAAATCGGCGACTTCCAATGAAAAGACAATCACTGATTTCAGACCGATTTCTTTGCTTAATGTGGAAGCTAAGCTGTTTTTCGCAATTCAAGCCAAGAGATTAGAACATTATCTTCGAGCGAACGACTATCTAGATGTCTCCGTGCAGAAAGGAGGAATACGTGGCCATTGTGGCGTATGGGAGCACGTATCTACTCTGTGGGAAACCATCAAAGATGCCAAAACCTGTCAGAAGAACCTCGCCGTAATTTGGTTGGACCTTGCGAACGCGTTCGGTTCCGTTCCCCACGCGGCGATAAGTTTTGCTCTTCGCTGGTACCACGTTCCCGACACGTTTGTTGATCTCATTCAATCTTACTACGCCGGATTGTACGCGCGCTTTTCGGTGAAGGATTGGACCTCGGACTGGCAGAAGTTTTCAATTGGCATTTTCATGGGTTGCACCTTGTCTCCTATTCTTTTTGTTTCGACTTTCAATCTTTTGAATGACTTTGTCAGCCAACTCTCGACGAAGCAATATCTCTTGAAGAAGAGGGGTTTTCGTGTTTCTGTCTTAAAGGAATACATGGATGATATAACCATCTGCACTTCTTCGGTGAATTCGGGGCAGGAGGTTTTGGACAAAGTGAATGAGTTTATGACATGGAGCCGTATCAAAATCAAGGCAGCGAAATCGCGATCGCTTGTATTGGTCCACGGGAAAGTTCGACAAGAAGAACCCTTTGTTGTGGACGGGCAGAGGATCCCTGGGATTCATAATACGCCAGTCAAATTCTTAGGACGCAAGATCAATGGAGATTTGAATGACAGGCAGGCTCGCTTGTCCATTGAGAACTCCCTTAGAACTTGGATGAAGCTGCTGGATAAAAGTGTGCTGTCTGGAATCATGAAAAGTTGGTGCTATAATCATCTTGTTCTACCTCGGATTCAGTGGCAACTGATGATATATGACATTGCGCTTTCACACGTTCAACGAATGGAGACTTTGGTGTCGAAGGTGCTTCGTAGGTGGCTTGGGGTCAGCTGTAATCTATCTTCTGTCGCGCTCTACTGTAAACAGTCGACTCTTCGCTTACCGTTGGACAGTCTTACGGGAATTCTGAAGAGAACGGCAGTTAATAGCTTACTCCAGCTTCGCGACAGCGCTGATGAGACGGTACAGAAGATGAAGCCTACGATTCGATGTGGGAGAAAGTGGAGTCCTGAGGAAGCTGTGGAGAGAGCGGAAAGCAGATTGCATTTTGAGGACATTGCAAGGGGACAAGTTGGGCGCCAAGGGGTAGGAGTTTCAAAATCCCGCCCATCGCTGGAGAAAATGAGCAAAATGGAGCGGCGGTGTGAAGTTGGCAAAATTGTGGCTATGGAGCATGATGACGAATATTTTGTGCGTGCAGTTCAGATGGGGGTGCAGGGGAGGTGGACTTCGTGGGAGAACGTCAAACATCGCGATCTAAAATGGAAGACTTTGTTTGATATGAGTCCAAAACTTCTACAATTCGTCATAGGCACGACATATGACACCGTCTCATCCCCTAAAAACCTTAAGAGATGGGGCCTCGCTGCGAGTGATGCCTGTGCCCTGTGTGGAGAGGAGTGCACCACATCACACATCTTGGCTGGTTGCCCTTTGAGTCTACAACAGGGTCGGTATACTTGGCGGCATAATCGTGTGCTGAGAGTTATCCTTCATGGTCTTCAGGAAGAAGTGAGCGCCAGGTCGGAGAATCCAGTTTCTGGAAGCCCCTCCCACAACATACGTTTCGTACGCCAGGGAGAAACAGTAACCAGGAGTTCGGAAAGAAAACATATGGGCCTACTGGCTGCAGCAAGTGATTGGAAGGTGAAAGCAGATTTGGACTCTAGACTTGTGTTTCCAGAGCAAATCGCTGTCACAGATTTGAGACCCGACATTGTACTTTACTCAGATGAGAGGAAATTGGTAGCCATGGTGGAACTCACAGTATGTGAGGAGGGAAACATGCAAAATGCTCACGAGCGAAAAGCAAGGAAGTATGAAGAACTCCAAGCATGCTGTGATGAAAATGGATGGGCTGCATCAGTGTGGCCGGTAGAGGTAGGGTGCAGAGGGTTTGCATCTCATGCTCTTCTACCTTCCCTCTATCGCCTGGGTGCTAGACGTTCAAAGGCAAAGGCTCTGGAAAAGGTAGCGTGTAGCGTAGCAGAGAAAGCCTCCTTCCATCTGTGGCTGCATAGACATTCACAGGTGTGGGGTATTCCCCATGCCTAAGCATTGTGACGTAACTATGGGATGCGCGGATGCTCCAGACCGCTTGTGTTGCCGATAGTGATACGCGATCTTTCACCATGGAGACGGTACTGTGAGCTGCGTGCATCATTTCGAATCAAACAGGTTAGTGAGAAGAGTCGTCTTGCCGGGATCGGTCATGTTTGCAAAAGCATGCCCGATTCTGAAACGATTCTTTCCTACCCTTTTCACCTTCCGCTCCCCGGCAACTGCTGAAGAGAGCGGTGTTTTGGGACTAACCTGTTTTTCAATTTCACTTGTTTTGTTTTGGCTAACTCCTGTCGGGGTGTCGCCGTTTATTTTGGCCAATGTTTCGGTATTTCATATATATATATATATATATATATATATATATATATTAAACCAGGGAGAATGATGTCCGCCAAATAATTGTATTGAAGTGATAAAGTGCCAAAGATCATGAAAGTTCAACTTCTCGTGTCAAGAAGACAATAATGAGAGTTTTGAAATCTCGTCTTGTCGACATCTCGAGCTCGAGAAGGAAATTGAAAAGACGGTACATTGTATCATGACTGTGAAATCTCGTCTTCTCTCGCTCTCGAAAGTAAGGTAATATTGCATTCTCAGAAGAAAAAAGGATCTCACAACTCGCCTTTTCGGGAAGACAATAGCTTGGATAGCACCTGTTTGCCTTCCTTGACCTGAGAAGTTTGAGACTGCAGCAATAGAGCATTCAAGAGAGAGAAAATCATACCGGGGCTCATTCACCGGGGGAATACTCTCGGGTTTCCCCGTTAAGTGCCCTCCCGGGTGATTTCGTGCATGAGTGAATAGCGTAGGAAGGATATATAGACATAAATGTCACCTCCATTTCCCTACAAAGATTCGCTCTTTCATACTGTGGAAAACGTTCCAAGGGAAAAGAAAACAAACGAATGTTTGTTTTTGTCTGACGTGTGACTATAAATAGATACCAGACTTGTAGACTATCAAAAAGGAAAATGGGCAGAGGGTTAGCTCGTATTCATAAGTCACGAATGTATGGATTGTTCACTCAGCACGTTCAGCGAGTAACCCTTACTATTAAAAAAAAAACAGTGTGTTGCAAAATATGGAGAACTCCTTTCCAGAAGCATTATTTTTGCTCTCCCCAATCACTGTCCCATAATTCCAATATTGGCAATAAAATTTACAACAACGGCTCACCGTAACATTCTTTTTTCATTACCAAATTGCCTCAGTGCTGGATATATATATATATATACACTCAGCAAAAAAAAAGTAAGTTCCCCCCTAACATTTTTGGATATATCTCAAAAAGTATTTTACGGATGTTCATAATTCGAACGGGAATGGTTAGGGAATTTCATTACTCATAACATGAATGGCATATCATTGCCACCAGATATAATTATTGGTGTAAAAAATCGCATTTTATGTCAAAATGCATGGGAAAAAAGTTGCACTTTAGGCCATAGGAAGCATATTGTTTACATTTCCTATGTAAGTTATCAAATGATCTTTTTAAATTGTGTAATTCTCAGGAATTTATTCAGGTACAATGTGCTTCCCTATTAAACAGATGTTATGCATACTTTTTGAGCAATAGGCCTTCTCAATATGAAAATATTGGTAGAAGCCATGTGATTTGTAATTCCAATTTAGGTTGACCACATTAATGTGCCTGTGGGCATTTTGCATCATACCCTCAAGTTGTAGATCAGTTTGCTGAAGGAAATGGCATCGAACGTATGGAGTGGCCTGCAAGATCCCCTGACTGTAATCCAGTAGAGAATCTTTGGGATATCATTAAATGGAAAGCGATTAAGAAGTTGAAAGATGACACTTCACTGCAAGAATTTCAGCGCATCTTGCAGAGAGCATGGGCCAACATTGACCAGCGCCAAGTACAAACTTTAGTGAACAGTATGAGGAGGAGATGGCGGCTGGTCATTGCGGGTGGTGGACATATCAATTATCAAATACTTCACTATATGCTCATGAAAAGAAAGAGATAGAGAAATATGCAATAACCCATGCTTAAATGTTCAGAATCATGAGTGATTGTTTGATTATTTGTGTAAAAGTCATTGCAAATCACTAAAGTGCAACTTTTGTTTCCATGCATATTGACATAAAATGCATTTTTTTTTCACATCAATAATGATATCTGGTGGCAATGATTTGCCACTCATGTTATGAGTAATAAAATTCTTTATCTATTTCCGTTTGAATTATGAAAATCGGTTGAATACTTTTTGAGATATATCCACAAATGCTAGGGGGGAACTTACTTTTTTTGCTAAGTATATATATATATATATATATATATATATATATATAGTGTGATGATGCTGATATTCCTACCGCACGCCTCTGTCATCTTAAGTGAAATTATAGTTGAGACAATGTAGATAACAGAAGATGTCGCATGAAACCGGCAGAGTTGTGAAGCTTTCGACCGTGGTCTTCCTCAGCTTTAATGTCTGTTTGTGAAACGAAATATATGTTTTTGAGCATAACAAATCTGAAGTCATAAACACAATAACATTAAATATAAGTTGAGCATGAGTTAATAGTTAATAACCGCACACAAACCTTCCCCCAATATCACATGATCACTCACATCCCGCCACAAGACAGCCACAAGACATCCAGGCAACGCAAACGTCTGCTTAGCAGGTAATCATATTATTTAGTTTATTTATGATATATGTTTGATAATTTTTATTGTATGATATGTTTGTATGCTATATATACTCACTATACACTCATTTCCAGTTATACTTTGTTGAATGTGTTGCAAAGTGCCAAAAAATATTGCCAAGTATATGTCATGTAACTATTAACTCATGCTCAACTTATATTTAATATATTGTGTTTATGACTTCAGATTTGTTATGCTCAAAAACATATATTTCGTTTCACAAACAGACATTAAAGCTGAGGAAGACCACGGTCGAAAGCTTCACAACTCTGCCGGTTTCATGCGACATCTTCTGTTATCTACATTGTCTCAACTATATATATATATATATATATATATATATATATATATAGTAAACGAATCAGTAGAAAAAGAACGCCGTAAGAAATAATAATCAATCCTAGATCTTGAAGATCTCAAAAACGGAGCATAGCTCTCAAATACTGAAAGGTAAGGTCACACTCTTCATCAGTGCCCATGGTGTGACAAAAGATCTTAATCAAACCCGTTTCTGAAACAGACATGAAAACACGTCTGATCATGGGCAGACGGATTTTGAAACTCACCTTTCAAAGAAGTCACTGCGCTAAACAGATGGAGGTAGCGCACAGTGTCCATAGTGACGCATCCAATGACGCGTAGTCATGACTGCAAGATGACATGGCAAATCTCCGGCTCCAAAACAGTGAATCTGAAAAGGGCCTCATCGCCAACAGTCGGAAGAGTAGCAGAAAATGTACACAGTACAGAAACGTAATAAGAAAATTGGTCTGCTCGGCATCTTGAAGATAATAAGTAAACGAATCAGTAGAAAAAGAACGGGGTAAATTACAGAATACCGGCAGCCAATCACGGAGAGCGCAAATCGCTCTGAAAAGAGCGTAATTACGCTTGCCGATAGCAACCATCTGAAATATTAATCCGATCTGCGATACGGTCCGTGATTCGGCTGTCGACGATTGCATTTGTTTACGTGTGTTTTCTTTGATCTGTGCGGTGAGAAGTGTGGTATCTTACGTTGTTCTCGGGGGTTTCGGGGGTGGGGTGTCCCCCGAACACCCGAATTTACGATGTATACTCACGTTTTCAGGAGTCGAGGATAGTCCATATCTTAGAAATCGATAGCAATTTAGGTGAGACTATAAAACAATCACTTATCTAATTGCTGGTGCTAGCTTACAGTAGAGCTTACGCACTGTGTGGGTGCTCTTGACAGCCCACCATGTTGACTCTATGCAGTCGTACAACAACAGTACCTACACACAACAGCTTATGATGCGTACGTGTGCAGTGGTAGCGCGTATTGAGTCTGCAGAACGCGCGCATGTTTACTAGTACAGTGTACAATACGTATAGCAGTTGAGGTGCGCACATGTCTCTTGACAATACGCGTATACGCGCTGCCTTGCCAAACTAGTGTCTATAGAGCGATTGATCGTGAATGACTTGTGTCGAAAAGAGAATGATGAAGGAAGGAGGATGTCAGCTGTGATGACGTCATCAAGTTTAAAGTAGTTCCGTCAAAATCGGCTCGATTTTCTTTATCGACGATTTACTCGAGTTATCTTGATTTAGAGCAGTTTTCCTCTGAAACCACTCAATTTTCATAAAAATTGTGTGGTCAACCTACTTTTTGACGGCCGTTCCGTTCCCGGGCTTTTTGGGGGCCCCAGACGACGTGAAAGACGAATTTCAGCCCTTCGGGCTGAAATTCATCTCTAAGGGAGAGCCGCCGGAGGCGGGGCCGAAGGCCCCGCCTCCGGCGGCTCTTATACGCACCAATATGCTAATTTATATGACGCAAAACCGGTATTCTGTAATTTCCCCCCTGAAAGGTAAGGTCACACTCTTCATCAGTGCCCATGGTGTGACAAAAGATCTTAATCAAACCCGTTTCTGAAACAGACATGAAAACACGTCTGGGGGGCATTTCATGAAGGAACTTGTCGGATAAAATATCTGACAAGTCCATTATATCCGACAAGATTTGAGAAATTCTTTAGTCTGATTGGCTGATTTCTCTGAACTTGTCGGATATAATTGACTTGTTTGACATTTTATCCGACAAGTTCCTTCATGAAATACCCCCCTGATCATGGGCAGACGGATTTTGAAACTCACCTTTCAAAGAAGTCACTGCGCTAAACAGATGGAGGTAGCGCACAGTGTCCATAGTGACGCATCCAATGACGCGTAGTCATGACTGCAAGATGACATGGCAAATCTCCGGCTCCAAAACAGTGAATCTGAAAAGGGCCTCATCGCCAACAGTCGGAAGAGTAGCAGAAAATGTACACAGTACAGAAACGATTCGTTTACTTATTATCTTCAAGATGCCGAGCAGACCAATTTTCTTATTACGTTTATTTCTTCACAGTGTGAAGAAATAAACCGTTGGTGAATACAGCATGAACTTTGTTGCAGCTTTGTTACTTATCTTATATATACATATATATATATATATGTAATCATAATGCGTCAAGTTGGAAAAATTCACGTTATCCAGTGATGTAGGGTATCTCTCGAAGTCAAGATTAAGGCTACATACACATTGGTGAGTGCTTAAACCAGTAATCATGACGGCTAATTTCAGATTAAATGATTAATAGATAGATATTAAAATTGATAAACGATCTTGAGCTATACAGGTAGACCATGCTCTACAAGAAGAAGAACCGATTGGTAATCAACTGAACATTCCAATGTAAACGTGGGTCCCACCTTTCACTAGGACCTGTTTGTTTTTGGATATTTCATCCATTTCAAATCTAAATTCCATCAAATGAACATTGTATTCTGAATAGAATTGTATGCTCTCTTATCATCGGTTTCTCATCGTCTCGCAAAAAAAAAAGTTGGAAACTTGAAGTCCCATCTCAGCCAAAACTATACCAGCCCTTAAAAAATACGCACACAATTTACATTCAGAGTAAAACACGAGTGAAAATTTAACGCTCTATTTTACTTGGTAAAAAAAGCACAGATAAAGGACATTTTGAAGCATGCTGGACCAATCTGATGAGCATGCGAGCGAGCTGCCAAATACTTATTATTTAGGCATAAAACGCGTCCCTTCTTTCATCTGTTCTATAAGAATCTAAAAATGTTGTGTCTCCCCAATATACCGTGGCCTGGCACAAGGAAATAGACACATAAAAATCAAACAAACAAAAACAAACAAAACAAAACAAAACAAAACAAAATAATATCAAAGCACAAAAAGTAACCTTACCCAGTACCGGAACAGAAGCCATAAAAAGGGCAGGTTGAGCTTTGACTGCCGTAACTTTTTGCTTGTTTGAGTCTGACTGGAGGTGAAGTGCCCTCCGCAGCATCCATTTTAGGCCATGGGGTGAGCCGTTTTTTTCGCTTGTTTCGTTCCGACAACTGCGGCACTAAAATTTCTCCACAGCTACGTGTAAACAAATAACCAAAGAGGCTACAGGAAAAAGTTCGACACAAACCTTCCTGTTGTGTTTTGGTAATTTAGGGGGAAACAGTGAACTTTTTTTGTCACTGAGGAGCTGAATATAGAGAGGGAGAGGCGCTATGGACTGAGACGCACGCGGCAATTTCGTTTGTCTCGCAAAAGTAACAAAATTTCACCAAATTGGGACGTCTACTTCATTTTTTCGGGTCTCACATTCTAACAAAACGACAAAGTTAGAAACATCGCCTGAGGATGGACCAACAAAAATCTGCTCGGCCGCAACGGTTAGCCGCTACAAAGGCAAAAAACTATGGTCCTTCTGTGAGAAAACCCGCAACCCAGGTACGTGCAAACAGCCCGTCAAGTCCGAACCCGAAGGTCACTAACCCTACGCCCATGACTCCGGCCGCTTCCCAGCGAGAGTCGTTGGAAGGCCAAACAGCCAGCGATGCGGAATCTGTTGAACTGGTGCCTGATGACGTCACAAATATGGCTGTCGCATCCACGACGGTAACCAACCCAACGCACCCAGATCGAGGCACCACTATGCCCGCCGACAAGGAAGCACCGGCCTCTGCACCTCCCAATGTGCAAACCCCTGGAAGCTTGGACGCATATTTCAAGGAAGCTACCAGCGGATTCAATAAAATGATCCAAGACGCTGTCGACAAGTTCCTTGGGAAGTTGAGCGATCTTGAGGCCAACATTGAAGCTTCTATCCAATTTGAGAGCAAACGGGTCGATGATCTCGAAGTCAAACAAAAGGAAATGGAAGGTAGAATGAAAAGAATGGAAAAAGAAATTGCCGAACTCCGCTCCGAAGTATTGAAGAACAAAGCGGAAACAAACAAAACCGAAAGAATATCTAGGAGGAATAACATCCGCATCGTGGGAATCCCTGAAACACCAAATGACCAGAGGGAAGACTGCGCCCACATCGTCGAAGACATCCTGCGGTCCAAATTCAAGATGACCACAAAGGTGGAGCGAGCTCATCGTGATGGTCGCAAGGTGGAAGGTCGTCCCAGGCACATCTTGATAAAGTTTCTCTCATACAGAGAAAAAGTAGATGTCATCCGTCGTGCCAGGGAAATCCTAAAGGACGAGCGATATTTCATGATCGACGACTTGACGCAGACTGACCTGGAAGAAAAACAGAAATGGAAGAAACAAGTCCAAGAAATGTACAGCAAAGGTACCAAGTTGAGATTCTATGCCGGAAAATGGCGCCAAACCGGAGGCGCTCCCTTTAATTTCGAGTGAGTAGTCATCTCCTATATACATTTCTTATAACTTCAACTGAAGTTTTGTGTACCCTACAGAGAAGATTAGTAACATTGGCCCAGTTGTACATGATTATGATATGACAGATACTTATTGTCCAGCATGAGTAACTCAGAAATCATAGTTTTAGGTATACCTACTGCACTAAAAAAATTCTTACAACCTCAACTGAAGTTTTGTGTAGCCTACAGAGAAGATCAGTAACATTGGCCCAGTTGTACATGATGATGCTATGATAGATACTTATTGTCCTACATGAGTAACTCAGAAATTATATTTTAGGTATACTTATTGCACTCAAAAATTCTTATAACTTCAACTGAAGTTTTGTGTACCCTACAGAGAAGATCAGTAACATTGGCCCAGTTGTACATGATGATGCTATGATAGATACTTATTGTCCTACATGAGTAACTCAGAAATTATATTTTAGGTATACTTATTGCACTAAAAAATTCTTATAACTTCAACTGAAGTTTTGTGTACCCTACAGAGTAGATCAGTAACATTGGCCCAGTTGTACATGATGATGCTATGATAGATACTTATTGTCCTACATGAGCAACTCAGAAATTATATTCTAGGTATATCTATTGCACTCAAGAAGTCAATGATGTTGGTTTAACTAAAATGTGCGTATTGGTTTTTCATTAGGTATACCTATTGTGATCAAAAATTCAATGACGTTGGTTTGGTTAAAATATGCGCACTGGTTTCCTTATAAAAACACACCGGTTTTTGCATGATTACAAATATTCCGGTTTTTCATTACACTAAATTGAAGTGGTAGAAGTAAATGAATCCAAAGTTTACTAGAATTGCTGTCAACGTACAGTGCCAAATGTATATTAAGATACTAAAGTGAAATGGTAGAAGACAATGAATCCAGGTAATGTACTAGAATTGCTGTCAACTTGCAGTGCCAAATGTATATCAAGATACTGTATTTTTCTTCTTTTTTTTTCTCCTTTTGTTCAGGATGGCATCTGCAAATGGGTACCATCCGAACTGAATACAATATCAGCCGAGTATTATATTTTTCTCTACTTATGCAATGAACCGGCTGCACAGTGTATTACAGCAGGTGTGACTTGCTCAAATTTGGTTTGTGTCTTGAACCAGTTGCACAGTGTATTACAACCCTTCAGCAGTTAACGTACGCAAGCTACATTTCACTATCATTAATGAAACACGCTTAAGCATGACTATTCAGTTTGTATAGTTGCCCAGGGTGAATTATACAGTCGGATCTTTTTGTTCAGTATGGCATCTGCAAATGGGTGCCATCTGAACTGAATTCAGTATCAGCCGAGTATCACATTTTTCTCCACTCACGCAATGAATCGGCTGCACAGTGTATTACAGCAGGTGTAACTTGCTCAAACTTGGTGTGTCTTGGTTACTAGTGTTGCCCCTGGCAACCTTGTTCTTATCCTAAATCATGTAAAGAGTTCCTCAGTGTTAGTCTTGTTGGCGCATAGGGAGTGGGTGATGTTTTGCTCTCCAACTGTGGGAGAGGAGAAATCCGTATTGAATGAATGATAAAAAAACCCGGTTGACTTATATATGTTCCTGGTAAACAAGTCCATTACTGGTTTCCTCCAAATGGATTCCTCAAGTATAGGTTTCCTTTTAGGCTGTAGGAGTTTTACCTGGCCGACATGACGGTTGTCAAGTCACTTCATTGTGATTAGAGTCTGCACGATGTCATGATCCATCCCAACCAAATCTAAATGTATGAAGTGATAAATATATATATATATATATGTATACACATATATATTTCAATCAATAGTAGCTCAATTCAGAACCTTAACAGCCGATTTTTTTGAAAATAGAGCTACATGTATTAGTATGCTCCCAAATTACCCAACCTTTTAGCAGTCAACGTACGCAAGCTATACACACTTCATTATCATTAATGCAAAACGCTTAAGCATTTTATGCAGATTGTTTAGTCAACTAGGGTGATTTGTCCAGTTTGTTTTGTTTTTTTTTCTATTCAGAATGGCATCTACAAAGGGTGCTATCTGAACTGAATACAGTATCAGCCGAGTGTTATATTCTTCTCCACTCATGCAGTGGACCGGCTGCACAGTGTATTACAGCAGGTGTGACTTGCTCAAATTTGGTTTGTGTCTTGAACCAGTTGCACAGTGTATTACAACCCTTCAGCAGTTAACGTACGCAAGCTACATTTCACTATCATTAATGAAACACGCTTAAGCATGACTATTCAGTTTGTATAGTTGCCCAGGGTGAATTATACAGTCGGATCTTTTTGTTCAGTATGGCATCTGCAAATGGGTGCCATCTGAACTGAATTCAGTATCAGCCGAGTATCACATTTTTCTCCACTCACGCAATGAATCGGCTGCACAGTGTATTACAGCAGGTGTAACTTGCTCAAATTTGGTGTGTCTTGGTTACTAGTGTTGCCCCTGGCAACATTGTTCTTATCCTAAATCATGTAAAGAGTTCCTCAGTGTTAGTCTTGTTGGCGCATAGGGAGTGGGTGATGTTTTGCTCTCCAACTGTGGGAGAGGAGAAATCCGTATTGAATGAATGATAAAAAAACCCGGTTGACTTATATATGTTCCTGGTAAACAAGTCCATTACTGGTTTCCTCCAAATGGATTCCTCAAGTATAGGTTTCCTTTTAGGCTGTAGGAGTTTTACCTGGCCGACATGACGGTTGTCAAGTCACTTCATTGTGATTAGAGTCTGCACGATGTCATGATCCATCCCAACCAAATCTAAATGTATGAAGTGATAAATATATATATATATATATATATATATATATATATATATATATGTATACACATATATATTTCAATCAATAGTAGCTCAATTCAGAACCTTCACAGCCGATGTTTTGAAAATAGAGCTACATGTATTAGTATGCTCCCAAATTACCCAACCTTTTAGCAGTCAACGTACGCAAGCTATACACACTTCATTATCATTAATGCAAAACGCTTAAGCATTTTATGCAGATTGTTTAGTCAACTAGGGTGATTTGTCCAGTCTGGTTTTTTTTTTTTCTATTCAGAATGGCATCTACAAAGGGTGCTATCTGAACTGAATACAGTATCAGCCGAGTGTTATATTCTTCTCCACTCATGCAGTGGACCGGCTGCACAGTGTATTACAGCAGGTGTGACTTGCTCAAATTTGGTTTGTGTCTTGAACCAGTTGCACAGTGTATTACAACCCTTCAGCAGTTAACGTACGCAAGCTACATTTCACTATCATTAATGAAACACGCTTAAGCATGACTATTCAGTTTGTATAGTTGCCCAGGGTGAATTATACAGTCGAATCTTTTTGTTCAGTATGGCATCTGCAAATGGGTGCCATCTGAACTGAATTCAGTATCAGCCGAGTATCACATTTTTCTCCACTCACGCAATGAATCGGCTGCACAGTGTATTACAGCAGGTGTAACTTGCTCAAATTTGGTGCGTTTTGGTTACTAGTGTTGCCCCTGGCAACCTTGTTCTTATCCTAAATCATGTAAAGAGTTCCTCAGTGTTAGTCTTGTTGGCGCATAGGGAGTGGGTGATGTTTTGCTCTCCAACTGTGGGAGAGGAGAAATCCGTATTGAATGAATGATAAAAAAACCCGGTTGACTTATATATGTTCCTGGTAAACAAGTCCATTACTGGTTTCCTCCAAATGGATTCCTCAAGTATAGGTTTCCTTTTAGGCTGTAGGAGTTTTACCTGGCCGACATGACGGTTGTCAAGTCACTTCATTGTGATTAGAGTCTGCACGATGTCATGATCCATCCCAACCAAATCTAAATGTATGAAGTGATAAATATATATATATATATGTACACACATATATATTTCAATCAATAGTAGCTCAATTCAGAACCTTAACAGCCGATGTTTTGAAAATAGAGCTACATGTATTAGTATGCTCCCAAATTACCCAACCTTTTAGCAGTCAACGTACGCAAGCTATACACACTTCATTATCATTAATGCAAAACGCTTAAGCATTTTATGCAGATTGTTTAGTCAACTAGGGTGATTTGTCCAGTCTGGTTTTTTTTTTCTATTCAGAATGGCATCTACAAAGGGTGCTATCTGAACTGAATACAGTATCAGCCGAGTGTTATATTCTTCTCCACTCATGCAGTGGACCGGCTGTCTGTACAATGTATTTATAATATGTTAACCTGTATTTTGTTGGAATTTGGTGTGTGCTTTGTTCGCTATAGAGTTTTACTTGGCAACCGTGTACTTGCACCATATAGTGATGGTTGGCGGTACCAGGGTGTTGGTCTTCTTGGGGCATAGGGATGGGGTGATCTTTTGCTCCGTAGTTATGGAACAGGAGAAATCCGTATAAATGATAAAAACGGTTTATTCATAGATGTTCCTTGTGAACAAGCCCGTTGCTGGTTCTTTCCAAATTGATTCCTCGGGCAAGGATTCCCTTACGCTGTAGCTGCCTGAGATCTGTACCCTGCAGGCATGATGGTTGTCAGATCAATTTATTGTAATCTAGAGCCTGCACGGGATTAGGATTCATTGTAGTTAAATTTATGGTTATATCATAGTGTATGTGATAAATATATTGATATGATTGCCGGAATTTTATTGCGATTAGATCCAGCACGGGATATGGTCCGTGACAACCAAATCCACGCCTACCGCATTATCCATGTGAGAGATATTTGTTATGATTCTCAATATTCATCAAACCCACCTGCAATTAAAGTTTTTTTTTTTGTTGTTGTTGATAAATACCCTTAAGATATAATGATAGTAAGTTATATCCTTTTGTTGAGATATAGTTTTTTTTCTGATTAATTGACATCAGCCGAATGCTATATTTTTCTCCACTCACGCAGTGGACAGGTTGCACAGTGTATTATAATACAATTGGCGTGACAATAGGCCCTACATAATTCTGTTAACCTGCATTTCGTTCGAATTTGGCGTGTGCCTTGCGCTTTAGAGTTGCCCTTGGCAACCGTGTACCTGCCCTATGTAGTAACTGTTGGCGGTCCCAGCGTGTGGATCTTGTTGTTGTTGTTGATATATACCCTTTACGATAACGACAATAAGTTAATAAAATGTGTTTGGGTGTTTTCTTTTTCTCTCTCACTCTCTCTTGGTCGAAATATTTTTCTGATTAATTGGCATACCAATTCAGAACTCAATCAGCTGATGTTTTAAATATCTAGGTATGCTCCCAAATTACTCAACCTTTTAGCAGTCAACGTACACAAGCTAAATTTCATTATCATTATTGAAACACGCTTAAGCATCTTATACAGGTTGTATAGTTATCCAGGGTGAATTGTTCAGTTTGTTCTTCTTGTTCAGGGTGGCATCTGCCAACGGGTGCCGACAGTATCAGCCGAGTATTGTATTCTTCTCCACTCACGCAGTGGACCGGCTGCACAGTTTAATACAATTTATTACAACATACTATGTCAATTTGTAACTTGTTCGAATTTGGTGTGTGCTTTGTTCGCTATAGAGTTGCTCTTGGCAACCGTGTATTTGCCCTACATGTTCTTTTTGTCCAGGATGGCATCTGCCAACGGGTGCCATCAGAACTGACAGTATCAGCCGAGTATTGTATTCTTCTCCACTCACGCAGTGGACCGGCTGCACAGTTTAATACAGTTTATTACAATATATTATGTCAACTTGTAACTTGCTCGAATTTGGTGTGTGCCTTGTTCGCTACAGAGTTGCCCTTGGCAACCATGTATTTGCCCTATATAATATACTGGCCGTCGGCGGTCCCAGCGTGTTTGTCTTTTTGGGGCATAGGGACGGGTGATCTTTTGCGCTGCAGTTATGGGAGAGGAGGAATCCGTATAGAATTAATGATAAAAACGGTTATTTTTTTTTTTCATTTCTTGTAAAATTGATTCTTCGGGTAAGGATTTCCTTCCTAGAGCTGCCCTTGGGAACCTAGTATTTGCTCTATATACTGGCGGTTGGCGGTCCCTATAAGACTTGAGATGTCTTCTCTTCTGTCATAACACAATACGTATTACATACATGTGTTCCCTCTATTGATCGGATATAGAACAATTACCGGAGTTTTATTATAACTTATTTTGAATATTAGTATTCATGCTTATGGCAAACTGTTCTCTTTATGTTTGTGCCTACTTAGATCGTATTAATGTTATGTATAGGACGATCCTATTTTCCTTTGTAGACAACGTTATATTACGAGACAACGATAAAATGTGTAACTGCAATATTGCAACAATCTCCACAGTCAAATTGTTCTATACTGCCCTCTACAGGTGCCCTCGTGGACTCAAGCAACGGACAACACGCTCACCCTTTAATACGCAATTCTATAGACACAGCATTCAATTCAATTAATGATGATGACTTTTTTGATTTGGCAGGACCTTCTTTTGAACAAAACGAATCAAATATCAATCAAAATGACAATTTTTTTGATAATTATGTTTCTGACGGTTTTAATTCATCGCCGCAAGAATTAGACTATGATTTTGACACAGAGAACCAATTGCAAAGTCCGTCTTCTGAATATCTTACTCAATCCCAATTTACCAATGTTGTCAAGGAATATGATAGTACTACTTTTTCTCTTTTACATTTTAATATTAGAAGTATTAATAAGCATTTTGAAGAATTGAGGTTATTTTTAAATAGTCCCATCATGCATAATATCTCGGCGGTAGGTTTAACCGAAACCTGGCTCTCTCATGACTCCAGTCTTCCCTTCGCTCTCGACGGGTACGATTTAGTGGTTAATAACAGACAAAATAGGGTAGGTGGAGGCGTTGCCATATATGTTAAACAAAATTATGATTATGTAGTCCGCGATGAGTTCACCAGTATGACTGATTTTTTTGAGTCTTTATTTATTGAAATCACAGTTCCAGGCAGCAAAAATATAATCATAGGTGTAGTATATAGACCACCAAACGCGAATACTAAATCATTTTTAGATTATTTTTCCGATCTGGTTAAAAACCCACTTTTTATCAACAAAAATTGTTTTATAATGAGTGATTTTAATATAGATTTGCTAAAACAGAATAATATGTCGCAAGATTTTTTGGAAATATTTTTGTCTGCCTCTTTTTTACCCTTAATATCTAAACCCACACGTATAGTTAATGAATCTGTTTCTTTAATTGATAACATTTTTTGTAACATTCTTCCTCCTCCTGATTCTTTTGTAGTACTCTCAGATATCACCGATCATTTCCCTATCTCGACTGGTTTTTCTTTAAATGGAGCAGTTGATAATAAAAACAACAATATATTTAAACGAAGAATTACTCATGAAAGTATAGCCAGGCTAGGTGCTAGCTTAGACACCGCAGACTGGTCCTGTATCTTTGATACAGATGATGTTAATTTGTCTTATGAATATTTTATGAAGATTTTTATCCAACATTTGGACATTTGTATTCCAAAACGTAGAGAAAAATCAGCTAATTACAAAAAAATACCCAGGCTCCCATGGATTTCAAAATCGCTCCTGCGTTCAATAAATAGAAAGAATAATTTATATTACAGATTTAAAATGAAACGTACTGAGCAATCAAAGTTGAAATACACTAGTTACAAAAATACTTTGACGAAAATTATACGAATAGAAAAAAAAAAATATTATACTAATCAGTTACAATTTTACAGGCATGATATGCAAAATACATGGAAAGTTTTAAAGCAAGCCATGAATATATCAAATGTTAAGTCAAATATTACAAAAATTAGATTTGATGGTGAAATTCTTGAAGATTCTCAACAAATTTGTGATGTTTTGAATAACCATTTTTCTTCAATTGGGGAAAGCCTGGCAAGTAATATTCCTCCCTCCACAAAACATTTTTCCGAATTTTTGGGTCCCCCAAATTCTAGTTCAATATTTTTTTAATCCAACATACACTCAGGAGATAATTAATATTGTCTCTGATTTCAGTTCCAAAAAAAGTGCTGGACACGATGACATCAGCAATTTTCTTTTAAAGGGGGTAATATCGTCAATTGCGGATCCCTTAGCTCATATATTTAATCTATCCCTTTTTAATGGCACCTTCCCCGAAAGTATGAAAATAGCAAAAGTCATCCCCTTGTTTAAAAAAGGTGACAAATTAGATGTAAATAATTACCGACCAATTTCTTTGTTAAGTGCATTGTCAAAAATTCTTGAAAAATTATTTATAAAAGAACTATTAATTTCTTTAAATTTAATCACATATTTACGAATTTTCAATTTGGATTTAGGGAGAAACATAGCACCACACATGCATTATTGAGTTTTATAGAAAAAGTGGCACATGCTATCGATAAATCTTCTCATTTGATAGGTTTGTTCCTGGACTTCTCCAAGGCCTTCGACACCATCAATCATGATATTTTACTTAACAAATTACACCATTATGGAGTGCGTGGGAAGGCCTTGGAGTGGTTCAGGAGCTACCTCATGAACAGGAAACAATATGTTTCTTTAAATGGTTGTAATTCACAAATATTAAATATTAAATGTGGGGTGCCACAGGGAAGTTTATTAGGTCCACTGTTGTTTACTATTTACATAAATGATTTTTGTAGATCATCAGATGTTCTTTCTTTTATTCTTTTTGCAGACGACTCAAATCTATTTTTTTCACACAATAATCTTTTTACCCTTGTTAATACAATAAATTTAGAATTAGAAAAATGTTGCCCAGTGGATAAAAGCAAATAAGCTATCTCTTAACCTTCAAAAAACAAAATATATGCTCTTTAGTAATTCTACTGAGGCATTACCTGTTGATATTGTTTTAGATGGTACTCCACTCGAAAATGTCTCCCATATAAAATTTCTTGGAGTAACAGTTGACAATAAGCTGTCCTGGAAATTTCATATTGACAGTATATGTAAAATTATTTCACGTAATATTGGTATAATTAACAAGCTTAAGTTTTGTTTTCCTTTGTCGTCCCTGCTCGTATTATATTCATCCTTAATATTGCCACATTTAAGTTACGGTATTCTCGCGTGGGGAAATACATATAAAACATTCTTAGATAAATTACTTTTATTGCAAAAGAAATCACTCCGTGTTATATGTCATACTGCATTTTTGTCCCATACTGACCCACTATTTTATGAGCATAAAATATTGAAAATTAATGATTTGTATTTGTTTAATCTAGGACAATTTATGTATAATTATAATAAAAATAATCTCCCAAATATATTTGAAACAATGTTTCAAAGAAATCAATCCATTCATAATTATCCAACACGGCGATCAAATGATTTCCATTTGCCATTTCTGAGAACTTTGTTGGCTCAAAACACATTTATTTACGATGGGCCAAAGTACTGGAATTCACTTCCCAGTAACATTACTACTGCTCAATCTCTGAATTCCTTTAAGAATAAATTAAAACCATTTTTATTGAAACTTTACAACATCCAACAGAGTTAGTTTCCCTTTATCATCTCAGTCAAGTCATCATTTTTTTTTACATAAGTCCTCCTATTAAACTATGTCCCTCTCTGTGTTCTAAATATAACGATGTGGTTTTTTTTTCTCCTGCATTCTTACCAACATAACTACGTATAAAAAATGTTTTGCATTACATTCAATCCAGCTTGTATTTTATCACTTATTTTACATTATGAAATCCAGATTGCTTGCGTCCACGATGGCACATGCTGTAGTTCCCTCTTTTTTCTCCCTTTTTTTCCTCTCTTTTTTTCCTCTTCTTTTTCCTTTCCTTTTCTCTCTTTTTCCTCTTCCCAATCATATTGATGTCAGTTGACATCGGTTCGTTTATTGTGTTTTATATTGATGTTTTGTGTATTTTTCTGAGGGTCCCATATCGTACAAGCTTTGCTTCTTAGTGGGACCCTCCACTTCCATCCTCATCCTTAGTTGACTTGTATTATACGCTTTATGTATTTAACAAAGATGTAATCACATCTACTTTTCACTTTCATAATTTTCTTATGTACCTTTTCAAGTTTTGTTCTGTATCACAAATATCCCGTGTATACGCAATGTACATAAAGTTCTTTGTTCATTTTGATGGAGGTGAAAATAAAGTTGAAAGTTGAAAAGTTGAAAGTACACTTTGCCGTGTACGATATTCATTCGCGAACGATCATGTGATGTATGTTATCCAATCCGAATCGAGAATTATTGTTTCCGAGTCAAAATGGCCGCCCCCTGTGAGCCTGTCGACGCGTCTACGTCGTCTGCTCTGCCGAAACTTTTAAGATGCGTTATTATGCATGTAACATCGATGAAGTTTGAAAATTTCACGGCTATGACAAATCTAAGATAGACGAAACCTATTTTGTGTGCCAAAGAGTGGATCAAATTGAGTGGAGGAGACCGTGAAATCGCAGACCAGAACGAATTAGTGATTCAGCTGCTCAGGGGGACTGACTGCAACCTACATAGGATAATTTACAGGTTAGTTTACGTGCGTACAGTCGTAGCAGTCGACACTGCAGTGCAGTCTCTCTCATATGTGTAATGTTAATTACCATGGCATGATGTCTTAGATATCTTGACTTTCACCTTGGCATGCATAGCGCCGTTATAATGTAGCCTAGATGTAATTTTACATGTTGTTCTATGTACAGCTCAGGTTAGGTTGATGTAGCTATCAGTGATATTGTTTTGTAAAAATCTTGACACACAGCCCGTGAGGACTGGATTGAAAAAAGGTCTAAACTGCATGTAAATTTATATTTTCATAATCATGGCCATGGAGTATTAATATTAAAAATCCATCTTGTCTCTCTCACCCCGAAATTGGCGAATCCCCCCTCAAAACACACATTTAGCATCTCATTAAATTAACTTATTAATATTTGATATAAATAGGTCTAAAAAACCAACAATGACAATAACATAATTTCAACAATTAAACTCCCTAAAACATATGATTACCCGGTACCATTATGTTGTGCCAGATTATAAAGCAGTGGGTGGTGGTGATAGTGAAAGGCCAAGGATTACTAGTATTAATGATGATAAGGCAGTTGTATTCATAATTATGATAATTGATATTGTGATCAGGTGCTGAAAGCTGAAGATGTAATTTAAAATCAGTAATTGCACTGCAACTACAAGTTGAAGTAGTTGATGATGACAATGATCATGAGTTGTTAATGATTAATTTGCTATGGTTAATCTGATACCTGGCATAGTAGTAGGGCCTATTGGTAATTACAAGATTCAAATATTGGCAGTCAATAGTCTACCGTACATTTATTGAGTGTAATGTTCAACCCCTTCCCCTAGCGTTTTAGCCTTTTTTTTCCCCCCTAACAAAATCCAACGGCTAATCATTGCTATTCATTTCTCCATTGTATTAAATAGGATTCCATGAAACGTGCTACAAGAGATAGATAGCAAACGCCTGAATCTCGCTAGGAAACGAAAGCTGAAGGAGGAGCCTGGTCCGTCAGCAGGAGCATCTGTTTCCTCCCCTAAGACGCTCTCATCAAGATCAAGATTTTCTTCTGGAAGCTCTTCAGGTTCTGCTGTGTTGCCTGTAAAATGCATCATTTGCAACAGAGTCAACCTGCTCATTACTTGCCAAGCGAAATAGGTCAATATGATTAATAATTGAAGCATGAAAACAATGTCATGTTACTATAAGTTGTCCATGATAACATGGAGCAATATATATACACCACTGAAACATTCACACACATACACAAAGAACTTCAGTGCACATTTCAGAAACAACAGAAGGTACTGTATATGCACCAATGTTTTGGTCAATGTGATTAATATTCAAGAGTTGACATCTTACCAAAGTTGTGCGTGATAAAATGTCTTTGTAATACAGATTGTTTCCTGTATTTTGAATGCCAATGTTTATGCAACATGTTTTGACTCCTTGCCTCAGTATGTGATTGTTCGCCCTGTAGCAAACATTTCTGCCTACTATTATGATTTGATTAGGGTTGAATTATTTTAAGAACAAAGATGTTTTCCTAAGTGTGTTTTTTTTTCATAAAACTGAATGACTACAATTAAAATTTGTTTCTCCCACTCTGGAAAAAAAAAATGTTAACTATTATTAATACTGAAACAGAATGTTCATGTAGAAAGGTCAGTACAATGTAGGTGTGAGTACAAAATCAGTTTGCTAAAACTAATACCAGCCAAATAAAAATTGTGCATAAGTTGAGTCAGGTTTGCACAGATCCTCTGATATTGGAAGTTAATTGCAATGTTATCATAACTTTTAATGCCAAACCTATTTTATTCTCTCCAAGATTTTCAGGTGCACATTGCCTCCAATACAGAATCCAACAGTTTTCACTCATGAATGGGTAAACTATAATTTTGCCTTTATTTTATATATTGGCATTTTTCAAAACTTTTACACCCTTTCAAGGATGTTTGAACCATGGAATGTTCCAGGAAATTTATTAAAACTAGAAAATTTGACTGATTATCATTTTGAGCTATCTTACATGAAAGGAGGTAGTGTCCCACCATGTTGTAACCTAATGATAGCAATGAAAACTTCAGGAAATTTTATGAAGATTAAATTTTCTAAAGTACTGTACAATATTTCATGAACATGATTGCTATGTGATCTAAATATATTAAAGCTTCTTAAGAAGAAGAAGAAGAAGAAAAGAAAAACATGTGTATTGGGCTGTTGGTCGCAGTTTATAAAATATGGATTTTCGCAAAAACTACAGGATATTTCGAGGAGAACTTTTTACTGTATATTTAGGATGTACAAAACATCACATTTCCGCATTCAGAAAGTAGTGCCAGTGTTGCTGGAACGAAACCCATTTTCTAAGCCTCTTTTTAGCTTCACCCCATGGCCTATTTGTGTACCTTATCAGTCCAAGCAACTACCCTGTGAAGGATAACGCCGAAATACCCTATTCTCATGGTCGGACATCCGGGTATTTTGCTTGTCACGGGGTCATGGATAGCGGTGGAGTGAAAACAAACAGTCGCGTGAGCCTGGAGTGGTAACGCTGTACGTGTCTTCTGCCGGGGCGCCCCGCGAGCATAGCGCTAGCGCAAGCTGTACTACTGTAGCTGTGCGGGCGGCAGGATTAGGCCCTAGGCCTACCCTAAATTAGGCCCTACCCTAAGCCTACTACAGTACTAACGTTAGGCCTGTAGACCTACCTGAAGTTTCTATGAGGTACTAAGTAAGCGTAGATATCGGGGTAGGGGCCTACTCAAAGAGGTTCTACTGCACATCTGGCCATTTTGTCGGGTCGTTGATCCAGAGTCCTGCCGCGATTTCATACGGGCACAGGTCCAGTCCGACTGCCTTCAACTTGGCAAAATACCGGGACCGATCGATCGACAGGATCCAGATTATTAGAATATTGCTGGCAAGACATGATGCATGTATCTCATGCATGATGGCACAAATGACAAAATGAATAATGAAAAACAGTCCCCATGTCTGCGTAGAGTTGCACATAAATTATACGCGTCGCACATGCACAGCATGCAGTATGCGCATTATGCAGGCTTAGCGCTTGCAAGCTGTTTGTTTTCACTCCAGTCAACCGGAAGTGACGTGTAGCCGACCGCAAGAATAGAGGATAAAACGGGAGAACCGAGCGAGCTCGCCGAACTTGGCTCAGTGCCAAGAGAATCGCCTTCACGTGTAAAGTCTATGGGAACCGACAAAACCGCTTCGACATGCGTGTGTTTAAACACACACCGTGTATTTTGCTCCCCGCGGATTGCGCTCGTTTTCCCTCAGAGAGAAGATTATTAGTCTTTTGTTTCATAGACCCTTTTGCAGGATAATCCGCGGGGAGCAAAATTCACACGCTCTCTGTCATAGCACAACATGTTCGAAAATTTTGTCCACTTAGCCTCATTCAATCCGGCCTGAATTTGTCAGGCTATCGCTACTGAAACAGAAAAACGCGCACACACCGCGTGCCTCCGTGCAGTTAGCCCACGTGGAATGGTGATCGTATTGCTCTCTGGCTCGCCTTGCTTGCTTGGTTGCCGCTTTCATGGGCTAACCATGGAGCTACTAGCTCCAGGGCTAACGTTCGCTGCTGTACGAAGGAACCTCGCTCATCTCACATTCGATATAATGTACATGTAATCACAACTGTAAATTTTGGAAATACATTATGTAGGATGAAATCAATGCTTACATCTTTATAGTATGATCTTCAGGGGACATTAAAAGATGGTATCAACGCAGTTTATCAGAAAAATCAAATGTGCATTGATCACGTCCCCGCGTCGATCTTGGGAAAGTGCTGTGACATTGCACTCTCGCTCGGCAGAGTGTCTGCTGTGGAAAATCACTGTGAAACACATACACATACCATCCAGGCCCTTCGGTGGGGGTGGGGGAGTAATGTTGTTTTTGTGTTTTTATCTTAATTCGTTAGTCGGGTTTCCTCGATACCAGTCAGCTGCCACTGAGACCATACACTGTTCAGTTTATCCCTGTGCACTAACTAGGCAGAATTATTCAATTCTCTTTCCACCTCCCTAATGGTATGGAATATACGCTGTCATGACTGCATCGATAACATTTTTTGAAGACTAAGATGGCGTTTTGTGTTATATCTACTTCGGACTGTGATAGTGTCATAACTGAAAATACAGCTGGAGTTCCAGTTGAGGAGATGTGTGATACCATCGTCTTTACAGTTCGGCGAGTGTACCGGCCACGGGCATGCAGGTAGGAGAACGAAATCCATTCAGTTGCCATAACTGGGTTTTGAAATTGCGTTTGATCGTCTACAGAAGATGTTCTTACTCTTATATTATAGATGCGTATAATTATATTAATATGTCCACACTGCAGATGGCTGTTTTCTCAGTCACAGAGCGGTACGTTTTGATACTGGATGTGACTATCAAATACAGATTTAATAATTGATACATCATGAACATGATTTGAAAAGAAAAAAAAATGGTTATACGTTATTCTCAAGATACAAGTCACAACTGTATCTTGAAACTCGAAATCAACACGTTCTGAATGATGCCAGTTTTCGTTTTGTTTTTGCTTTTGATGTTGTTGACACCCTTGTTGTTTTTGCCGTGGGTGCTTGTGCTTGTATGCGTACGTGAGTGTGTGTGTGTGGGGGGGGGGGGGGACTGTGTATTTTGCTTATTTTTCGTGGTATCATCCTGCAACGACTATGTGCACTTAGTGTATAGTTTTCGATTTGTGCAAATTGTTAAAACCATCTTAGCGCGGGTTACTACAATACTTGGTGGATGTGAAGACTGTGTGTGGTATCTCCCCGGCTGGCTGGGATGTTTGTTGGTCCTCTTTGCGGGAAGACGAGTCATGGGTAAGTTGTAGGACAGGGAGTATTTTCTGCAGTCTGCAGGAGGAAGTTGATCTCTATAAATATTCGTTTCCTCGTTCCTCATTGTTACATCAATGTCCCCTGTTATATGCGTTTCAAAACACTCAGGGCAACTGTTCAGTGTTTTCAGTGTTGTTCTGTGGACAGTGTATAAGATATTTTCAAGCTCATTATGCCTCCGAGAATACGTCTTTGCAATCAATATGCCTTCTTTTGAAATTGGAAAGATTTACGATTTACGCAACTACCTCAGGGCAGTATGTTCCTATCATGAACCACTGTTTTTCACTCCGGAGTGTGCATAACATGGTATAACAGGTACAAGTTGACTATTCGGTTTTTCATGCATGGCATAATACAGACGTAACTCGGTATAAAAGAAAAAGATGATTATAAGAACTGAACACACTTCATGTGAAATACAAATCATTCTTTTTCAAACTCGGCGAGATCCGTACAGTCTGGTTTGAGCAATATTCCTGTGATTTATTAGTTCATTCCTTATCTTGATTTTTGTACTGGTATAATTTCAGTTGGTCAAGAAAAACATATCCGTTCTCCGTATCATTCCACGCCTATGAATTCGAGAACCTAAGGTTTTACAAGCGTTATAGCTTTCATGTAGGCCCCATCATATTTCTGCTATTTCCCTGTGGCATCCTTATTATCATGATATTATGGCCATACATTTGTCTATCGAAAGGCATGGTTGTTTATATCTTTGTATTCTTACTTGTTGTTTTTCTGCCGATCATTTTGTAATTTCATCATCGAAAAAGTGTAAATATGAAATAAATTTGAATTGAACTGAACTGAAATAACAACGACATCCCTCACTATTTTCAGGTGTCAAAAGGACATTCAAAGAAGCACTTCATAACACAGTCCATGTATCAGTATTGTATTTAGGCCTAGTTGAATGATTTCTTAAGAGCCCAATGGTTGTAACGTAGTCAGAATGAGATTGATGTCTTCTTGAATCCGAATTTCTTACTCTAGGTGATGTCTCCTTGCTGAGTTAGTTCATCTTTACATTAGATACTTGATACAACTGTCCTATGTGTTTTTCCTTTGCTTAATGATATCTGTTCTGTCCAGGGGAACAAACCCACATCGTTGTACTTGCGCAAAGATACCTTCTGACTAGCGGTCCACCTGGACGCTCCGTAGGATATCAGTGCTATCGCAAACTGGAAGAAAACGATGTATCCCTTGACTTCGGCCGTCTTGTGGAGACCACGTCTTCATCGGCACCTGACCTTCCGGCACCAGTTCCTCACTTCTATTATCCCAACAATAACGTTCTCAACATAACTTTTTCACAATCTTCACTTTTGTCACCTGCTGACTGGACTGGCGTATTTTACTGTCACGCTTCAAGACAGGGCACAGTGAGCGGAGATGAAGGCACCACGGTTTCTACATTTTTCCAGAATAATGATGGTAAATTTTTTTCCAAAGTGATCCCCCTCCCCCAGGATGTTGGATAATTCTGGCTCAAGGAATTTAGCGAAACTTAACAAGCAGGGGCGTAGACAGGCGTAGCTGGGGTGGGAGTTATGCATCCCCCAGCTCACAATGGAGGTGACATGTATAATCACCCCCGAAAATGCAAATTATCCCTCATTATGGGAGGGGATTCCCCTTGCCGACACGTACAGTACCATTACTCGCTCCGTTGTTCCGCTCCCTTCCACGTAGGCCCTACTCTCCCCCAAGTTTTCTGTCCTAATCCTGAAAAAGGACCAACGCTATACTGTTTTTCATTGTGTGTTTGCAAGATAACGACGCTTGTTTGTGTCACTGTGTGTGTGTGTATGTGTGTTTGTGAAATGTGAGTGGGTGTTTGTATGTGTTTGTGTGTGCGTTTGAACCTACATTGCTAAAAATATATGCTTTGTCCAAATTGGATTATGTTTCATTGTCTGTATCAATGTGTTTAAAGTGGTGCCAAAGTGAGTAGTTTCAGAGATCAATAAGATTTGTCTAGAATTTATAATGGAATGAAAGAAATCGAACAAAAACAAAGTTACTGAGTATAGTTTGTTATCAGGATTATGGCAAAGGTGGTCTCAGAATGACAGATTTTGAAGTTGTTGTTTTTTGTTCTGTTTTTTTTTTTTGTTAAGACTCAAAGAACTATGTGAGTTAAACCGCTTCTATATGTGAGCAAAAATGGGATACATATTTTCTATCATATCTAGGACAGTACATATGGGGGAAATTTATTTGTGTGTATGCATGTGTGTGTATGTGTGTGGGTGTGTGTGTGTGTGTGTGTGTGTGTGTGTGTGTGTGTGTGTATGTGTTTCTGATTATGGTATAACGCTATCAAATATTAAAACACTGTTGTTTATTTCGAAATGTGAAGGGCATGGCAGGATATGAAGAATAGAGGAAATGTTAAAGGAGGAAAGATTAATCCAATCTTTTTTTAATATTAAGGATATTTATGTAAAAGAAAAAGCTTTTTATGAAGATTTGTATGGGAAACAAAACATTTCTATAGTGGAGCAAATTTTGGATAGATATCATGTAAGAGCGGCGGCGTTATCATGCTATAGGATTAGATATATAGCAAAAATATACTAAAAATTCGGGAAATACATGACGCAGTTTTAAAAACCGGGAAGTATAGGAGAATATACACACATTTTGTTCGGTTGATTAAGAGAATTACATTATTTGTTGAAAATCTTTGAATATATATGATATAACTATATATATATATATATATATATATATATTTGTATATGATATCATATTTATATTTATATTCGTGTATATATTGTTTATTTTGAATATATATATATTTATTTATATCTATCAAGATGTGTCATCCAGAGAGGTGCATGAACTGTGTATAACAAATCTACGGCAACCATAGGCGTACACTTAACGAATTAAAGATGGTTAAAATGATTCTATATTTTCAACCAAAAAAATAAAACCAAACAAACAAAAAAAATCACATGTATTTTACTATGACCAAGAAGTGCAACGCTGTCATGGCTGTTGACAAAAGTCATGGAACTTCAGTAGGAATTAGTACATGAAGTTATTTATACAAGTTAGATTTTTTTTTTTTTTTTTGGTTTTGTCGAAAATAATAATACTCCCTTTGCAAGGAAATGGTAGAAAGATATAAACATTTATTTTGTGATTGCGTGTATGTTAAGCCTTTATGGCAGTAATTCTAGACAAGTATGAGTTGACAGACATTTGGATTGCAGAGCAGAAAGATATCCATATCTGTTGAATAGGAAATGACCTTTTTACCCCAAATATTGTAATACTATAATTTTTGGGGGAAATATTATATCATTTTCGAATTTAAAGGAGTTTGTAAGAATCTAATAGGATATCGGGATGAAGGAAAAGAAATTGCTTTAAAACGAAACAGATAAGGTTTATCAAGCTATTTGATGACATGGGAAAAGGTTATTTTTGAAATATAAGTGCCTTAGGACTTTTATTTTGATATATATGGTTATAATGGGCAACTTGGTAACTGATAATAAGGTGTTTCATCCGGACTGATGGCGGAATCGAGTGAGTGTGTGTATGTGTGGGGCTGTGTGTGAGTGAGTGTGTGGGTACAGTGTTGGTGTTAAACTGAGAGATTATGGCATCAAATACTGCAATGTGTGGATTTTTATGTTTCACTTTGAACCCAGAACGGATTGTTTATTGTGAATTTATGTGTGACAAATGAAGATGAAATGATAATAATGATAATAATAAGAATAAGAATAATAATGATAATAATAATAATAATAATAATAATAATAATAATAATAATAATAAAGATAATAATGATATAAATCTTTATTGAGCTAAATCCACTCTGTAGAGTGCTCAAAGCGCATATACATCTATTATTACCCCGGTGTCTGGATACCTGTATTTCTCTCCAGTTGTGACAGTGCTCACTCTCCACTCCCTCCTGGGGAGCATTCCAGCCAGTCGCCATTTTACAGGTGCCCACATGCTGATAAACCAATATTAACATTCTCATCCTATACCGGGTACCCATTTTTACTCCTGGGTGGAGAGCTTTGCGGGGCTCGAACCCACGAACCTAAATCACGCTCATGCCATTGCATGCGATTCAGAAACGTGCGCTCTCATCCACTCGGCCACGACACCTCCACAATATATTTGAAGGAAATTTAAAAGAAATTAAAGAAGTGATCGTCTCTCTTGGCCGCAAACCACCCCTCAGGTCTGAGGACTGGTCTACGCCACTGATAACAAGGCTATGACAATCGATTATTTGCACATCTTTTGTAGCTATACATTCAATGATAATCAAAACGGACATTTGTTAGGGATGTAATGACTTAAAGTTTATACAAAACAAATTGCGAAGTGACTAAAGACCATGAAACAGCTTTCTAATAAGCTGAGCTTTTATATTTAAAACCTTTTAAATTTGCTTAAGCAACATCTAGATGCATGTTTCAGTCACATGCGTCTTTCATCAACTAATGTCATTATACGAGAAAAGAGAGAGAAAAAAGGAGTATATTAGCAAACTAAATGGAAGACCAATACAGTGTGTACTGGTAAATAGGGTGCCTATATCACAAATCGGTGCTTCAGAGCAGGAAGATATGTTTCAAATTCGCATGAAAACCCTAACGATCACAAACTGATAATGTAAAAGAAAGCATGATGTGGTCGATATTGAAATCAAGGGATCATTAGATATCATTATTCATTATGGCGGACTTTATTATTATTATGGCGGATATATCTATCATTGTTTCGACAACGACAGGTTTGGTTGTCCCTTTGCTGATGTTTGAATTGTGAAACATACGATAGAGACTTCAGGTGAAACGTACAATGTAATTTGTGTCACACATTGAATAATTTCATGAGTATCTATCATCCATCCAAGCATATGAATAAAACAGGATAACTCTTGCTATCAATTCTGTGAAATAAACATTATTTCTTACTTCCGTTTTTTTATATCGTACAACAAAGCAAGATTTTTCTGTCGACTTGCCGCAGCACAATTATTACATTCTGTGCCCACGCATGTTAACTATCCTGGCATTTCCTTCTAGTTTATTGTCCTATATCAACCCTTATATTTTCCACCTGTAAAAGAAAACATGTCTAACTTGCAAACTTCTTCAATATCGATATCAAATGCTTCAAAGTTTGAATGTAGTTAGAATCATGAAAGTGATGATGTTTTCATCAGTCCAACAAGAATAAAGGAGGTATGCAGGGGGAATGATTTCATAGTAAATAAACTTGTAGGCATAGCTATTCCTAATGGCATTTTGCCGTGTTGTCATTAGCTAAGTTCGTTCCCAGTGAAGGGGTGTTCACTCGTACCGTCAATGCTGGTGACTCTGGTGTGATCATCAACATGGACGTATTACACGGACCTTCGGATCAAGGAGGGGTCATCAACTGGCGCAAGAATGGTGGTCAGCCGATTGCTATCCAGAATGGGTTGACCGATTTCACATTCACGGGACCAATTCGTCCGTCTGACGGAGGTGTCTTCGAGGTTTACTACGAAAACGAGAGGAATACTGGAAAAGGTGGCCTGTTTCGCCTCATTGTCAGAGGTTAGACATGATAGACATAATTATCATTTGTATGATTATTATGTCCAGATTGCCGATTTAAAGTAATTTTATTACTCCGAAATGCATTTATTCTATTCTAATTTCAGAAAGTGCTCGCAAACGCACACACACAACAAAAAAAAAAAAACCCAACAACAACAATTACGAAGAACAAAAAAAAAGTGATAGGAAAATGGTTTCACGATAAATTACTGTTTTCATCACTTGGAAAGAAAACAAATAGCAGGGTACCTTTCCATTCACACATTACAATAGTGTTAACTGTACAGTAGCCTGAATACAACTATTTGAATGAAACATTAAGTCTTTGTTACGTTACACATTGTTTATGTGAGTCTTAGTTCATAAAACAGGTGTTCATTATCAGTCTCATTATGGAACAGGGTTGCGCGACATTAGTCATTGCAGCACCAGTGCCATCATGATATTTATATCAAAGCATATGAGGCAAAAAAAAAAGTTAATTAAAGACAAGACACTAGGAATCGAGCATAGAAATGACAGAGATAAGGATGTATGGGGCAATTCCAGGGTTGGTAACGTATACCTAGTTGCTTTCATCACTAAATCATTATCTATTCACTTCGAGTCAAAATCATGTCAGACCTGTTTATTCTTCCCAGGTTTATGATACATGAAAGAATAAATTACAATAAAACGAATGCCACGGTTGCCTTGGTTACTTAAAGGGTCAGTTGGTGAATTACAAAAAATGATATATGAAAAAAAAGTCTAATGACAAAAAGTGCAAGTTATTGCAAGGAAAGTGTCCCATTCATTTTAATTACAGAATCATGACAAATGTTCTAATATTTTTTTCTTTAACTATAGGCCTACCCCAAAAGCATGTTTGGCACGGAGGAACTCCGCAGGTCATCTGACCCTTTATTTCTACATGACCTCTAGAATATCAACAACAAAAAATCAAAATATATTCATCTTTTCCCCTTTAACAAAAAAATACAAATATTTTTACTGAAATGAAAGACTTGTATGATTTCTGTTAATATTTCTTTTTATTAATGTCATTTCCTCCTATTATACTGCGGAAATGCCCATATAAACCTATTCTACTGATTCAAGGAAATGTCCGTAGTATCATGGCTTTCTTTGCTTGGTCGCTTATTGCTTTATTGCATCTGTTTTGTTTTGTTTTGTTTGTTTATTTGTGTGTATTTTGTGTAATTCTTTTTTTGCATTTTTTTTTTCTTTTTTTTTTTTTGCCTCTGCATCTGTGATGTAACATGATAGGATGTCCCGCTGGCAAGTGGGGCCCACCACATTGTCTAGGAGTGTGTGATAAATGCTACAATGGCGGAATTTGTGACGACAAGACTGGTAACTGCATCTGCCCGAACAACTTCATGGGACCGAACTGCCTCGAAAGTAGGTTTGAGGGAATCTGATTTTGTGTTCCAGACGTAAAGTCCGCGTTATCTGCAGTGTTTGTGGTAGAATACTGTCCAAGAACTGTTTAATTGAATCGAACGAAATAAGCCGTCGTAGCAAAAGGGAACCAGTAATAAGAGCCAGCAGCTGCTCGATCTACTTAACCATATAATGCCCAAGGGGGGGGGGGGGGCACATTGTGCCCCCCCCACCAGATTTTCATTTGCCACTCCTTCGCCCTTGATCCGATTTCAACCAAATTTGGTGACTTTCCCTAAAATCTTATTGCGAACATTTTGATATATAATTCAGCTATATTTGATGTTGCTGGTTGCCATTGCAACCATAAACTGACAACCATGTCAGTCAGATTTTGCATCTTTTTTCTGTTCCCATTTCTTTTAACATCATTACAGTGTATGAAATGGATGTTTCTTAGCTGAAATTTGTTGAAGGAGCAAAATTTGGAGTAATTATGGTACTGGAAAGTTTTTCTTATTATTTCCTTTGTTTTTATGTGACAAATCCATAAAACAATAGATATAATAGAGATAATTGAAAACAAGAATATTTTCTAAAGATTGCCCTTTTAATTTGTGTTATTTTGATTCCTTCACCCAAGTTATGCCTCTAAATTAATTAGTTTATCATACTATCAATTCGTAATCACAAAATTCTACTATTATGCAAAAATGAAACGTCATAACTATACATGTACCCATCCCAAACATTTCATCTCAGGTCTCATAATGTATTTCTTTATTTTGATATGAATAGCGCCCCCATGTGGTGACCTTGGGAAATTTCAACCAAACAAATAATAACATTCCACTTGCTTATCATTTGTGGCAAATATGAAAATGATTGGTCTATAATAAGACATATATAATGGGATCATTTTTTAGCATATTTCCTATGTATTTCTTTATATTTTGGTAAATAGCGCCCTCCATGGGTGACCTTGAGAAAATTCAAAAGTACGGTCATGTAGAGTCACTGATCTCCCCCCTTACAGAGGGGAGATCAGTGTGTAGAGTACGAGTTACTCTACCCATGTGCCAAATATGACAATGATACATCAAATAATAAAAAAGTTGGGCCTGTGAGGGGTCAAAATAGCTTGGGCTTAATAGGGTTAAAGTTTAAGATCATATATAACTAAGATAGAGTTCTACAGATATTGTGCAGATCCTTACTGCGTATTTTAACAAAACAGTGATATGATGTCTGCAGTAATTTTTTGAAAGACAGATTAAAAGTATAAGTCTTCCTCGACACCAAAAAAAAGAAAAAAATGTTCTCTGAAATTAGTTTTTGTCTGTGTTTCATATGAATCGTTACATTGCAATAAAATTTTCAAAAAAAAATCTCTGTTTTTTTAACTAATATTCTTACCTTTCCCTGGAATCCAAACTGACAGGCTGAATTTATCTTAAATAAGATAGGCTCCGGAGTGGAGCTGAGTAACTAAAGGGCTTTTTACACTTGTGTTTCTTAACCCCGGACTTTCTCTGACCCAGGACTATCGTTAGTCCCGTACCAATTTTTTCAGCTTTTTACACTCGCCAATTAGTCCCGTACTATCTCTTGTCCGGGGCTAAGGAGAAAACTGACCTTTTTACACTCGTATTTCTTAGCCCCGGACTTTCCAAACCACATGAATATTCATAATTACGCTGTGTACTGTACACGTACACGCACGCACCGGCAGCACTTGATTACCTCGTTTCTGATTGGTCAGTGAGGGTCGGACTTCGTCTCCGTCGCTTAGCCCAGGATTATTTTTTCGTTCTGTTTACACTCACTTGCTTGGCACCGCAATTGCGGTGCTAACCCCTGCTATTTTGCAGGGCCAGATAGTACCGTACTATCGGTGGGGCTAGCCCACTTTGGCAAAAACGAGTGTAAACAGAAAGTGGGCTAAGGATAGTCCCGTACCAACGGTGGGGCTAAGGCCCCCCCCCCCCCTTAGCCCCACCGTTGGTCCGGGGCTAAGCAAAATTTTACAAGTGTAAAAAGCCCTTGCGACAACATGACACATTTCTACATAATTGGCAGTCTAAGATAAGAAACAATATATTTTGAATCAATTACAGGATCTTCAAAACGGATTTGTGTAAAAATACAGAATGGGCAGTCTAAGATAAGAAACAGTACATGTTGTAACAATAAAATATACGATCTTCAAAACGGATTTGTGTTTAGATTCATCCTTATCGCGTTCAGGCGAACTCTTTCAACATTTCGCTGTGCCAACCATGTATTGCCACGCAGGTGGAATTTGATGACGTAAACAAAAAAAAAACCCTCTGTATTGGGAATTGGGCGACTTTCAGCATAGGAAATCACTGATCTCTATGGAAAAGCAAGATCAATGTTAGAATTGAGCTGTTTGGCGACGATCTGCGCTGTCAAAGTGCCCTTCTAGTTTATAAATGATCGATGTAAACGTTTAATTTAATGAATCCAAGATCTTAACGGAACCTTGTTGAAATTACTTTTATCTCTGCGTTATTGTTGCCTCAGTTTTGTTTGTCACGCTTCTCTCTCTCTCTAATATTTTTATATTTAATAACTCATTTTATATGTTCAGTTTGATTTTCTTCAATGTCCATTCTTTGAGTGACGTATATGTGATATAACATATGTAACAATGTAATTATTGTCGTTGTCATTGTCGTTAACATTGCCATTGTCACACACACACACACACACACACACACACGTACACTCATTCTGCAGATGGTAACCCCCCCCCCCCCCCCTTAAGGATACTCTCCTTTTTATAGTTTGCAGATCTATAGGAGGAAATCGCTTTGGAGAGAGCTGTGAGTTCCGATGTACTTATGCAGAATCTGCTAATGATGACCCTCTGGCTTGCTCGCCGCATATGTTTTGCCTTCCTGACCCATACGGCTGCACTTGTGACGTCGGGGTTATGGGCTTGGCGTGTGATACTGGTAAGTCGAGAACTGTTGGAAAATTACGAATTCACGAACACAAGAGTCCATTAAAAATGAAGTGAAATATATAAATGAGTTGGCTACTGATGTGCAAGATTATGTGTCTATATCTTTCGGTAGTTGACAACATACTAGATCAGTAAAACGTTACGTGAAATGTCCATAAATAATTATTAACCTTGACTAGCATCATCAATGTCATCACGTTGACCATTCCCATTTGCACCATGAGTTATCCATAACGCTTTATCATTTTCCTGATACGACTAGCACATTTTTTATGTATATGTATGTATATATATATATATATATATATATAATTATATATATATATGTATATATATATATATATATATATATATATATATATATCCCTAGTTGGCACCTTAGGGAGACATATTGGGGGGGAAGTGTCTTCATTAGGGAGACAACTGGTCATTAAGGAGACAATTTTCGTGTCTCCATTGCGTAAATTGCCATTGAACATGTATTTTAAAATTTGCATATAAAACAAATGGAAATGTCTTCCAAATGACCCATCTAGAAGTATATATATATATATGTATATATATATATATATATCTATATATATATATATATATATATTATGATACATAATATGAATTATTATATTTCATATATCATATAAACATGTCCAGCAGGTTATGAAACATTTTGTGTGATTTTGACATCAACAAAGACATAATAGTTTTACCTAGGCCGATATACCCATATTGAACGTATCAACGTATCATGCGTATATATCGTTACGCACATCTTAGCATGTTACTCCGGTAAATTCGGGCCTGGATGCTCCCAAACGTGTCACTGTCAGGATCCCCCCTCCTGCAGTCGATTCACGGGAGAATGCTCCGATAGTTCCTCTCCAGATAGCAACCTCTGTGAAAGCGGCTGGTCGGGACAAAACTGCCAGAGTAAGTAAATACCAACCAGCTCACTAATGTCTATTTCAATGAGTATGGGATGATGATGCACAATGGCTTGACACTGTCAAACGCCCCATAGATTAGTACATAGTTTGAACGTAGAAGAGAGGCCCTGTAGAAGCATAGTGGTGATATGGATGAGACATGCAGCCTCTAAAACTTGGTTCGAATGCTGTGCACGTCGGCGTGTAAATCCCTGGACAACCAAATGTATCTCTTTTCACCCGAGGGAATGAATGACACTTGTCAATGCTTGTAGCATAGAGATATGGACTGTTTTCGCGGCATCATATTATCATGACATCGTATCGCGGCATCGTATCAAATTTGTTACTAAAGTTTCACATTATTTCAAAGGATACATGTCGATAGTTTCCATGAATTATTTTGTATAATGAAGGCATTGCAGCCTTTGGTCGCCTTTTCCAGTTACCGTAGGTACGTACAATAAATCATGAAAAATGATACAGCAGGCAGGGACATGATCAAAACAAATAATCTACATGACACATGAAAGGGATGAAAGACGTCCATTATGCGAGATCGTTTAGTATGCATGCAACTTGAGTTTGTGGGCGTTACCTGTCAAAAGCCTATTTGCCATGACATGCTTTTTCCTCCCTCGACCCTTCGTACTGAACTGTCTTTTATTTACTGCATTCACACTACATGGATTCTATTAGATATGGAATGCAGGTGCTTTTCATGCTTGATTTCCCTGTTTGCTGAAGAAACGACTGTTGCGACAAAGATTGTCGCCCCGTCATTGTCGTCTGGTGACAATCTTTGATGAGGGCTGGCGGCAAAGATTGTCGCCAGCCCTCGAAGCACATTTTGCTGGGTAATATCGTTCTTGACATAGTCATTGAAATACCAACACATAACTTACATGGCTACATCCATGCAAACATGCCATGTAAAAAGTCATGGTGAGGTTTCAAAGAAGTGTGTATGTGCGCGCGCACATGATAATTTAGCGCCCGTTTGTGCGTGCGTGTGTGCGTGCGTGCGTGTGTGATGGAGCGCTGTGCGTGTTGTGGGAATTGTGTCGCTTGAATGTTTCGTTCCTATTATCTCCTGCGTGCTTACGTAGACACACGAACGCTCGCACATAACACACATACGTAGGGCCTACGTAGCCCACGAACACCAAACCCCTCAGATATACACTCATGCAGACACAAAACTGCGCCCACAAACACGCATCACCACACACCCTTTGATATACACATACGCCACTATATACCCACGTACACACGTACGCATACAGGCACACGTATACACACAGACAAACAAACCACTACCACTATACAACCACCACACATGCAGTTTCTACATATATCATTATTATACTCCAAACACACACACACACACACACACACACACACACAGCTATACGCAAACGCATACACAAGTCCCTTATTGTACGCACCTACAAATCATATGCAGCACATACCATGCAGCCCCAACACACACACACACACACACACACAAACACACACACACACCCACACATACGCATAACTTACCAGTCATACCCATCCCACCAAAGCATAATACCGGAGCAACCACCCCGACCGGGGGGGGGGGGGGGGGGAGGGGGGGGGGGCGACAATTTTTGACAGTTATGTCGCAACAATTTTTTTGCCATTATAAATTGTCGCCATCGAGGTAAAAAACTGGGAAATGCACAAGAGTCAAAGATTGTCGCCAGACGACAAATTATGACGGGGCGACAATCTTTGACGCCAACTCCTATGGGGCGCCAAGTGTGACCCTGCACCTCAAAACAAACAAAAAGTCGCCAGACATGAATTTTTAGTTAAGACCATATTCTGAAAGAGCAGACTTTAAGCTTTAAAATGATGTATAACTCAAATCAAATGGACTCTCCTAACCTATCTAAATATTGGAAAGAAAGCACAAACTCAGGAAAAGTGTGAACTGAGAAAAGAGGCTCTGAAGTACAGTGTCTATTCAAGCGCTTAATCTTTACCAAACCATGCTGGCTGTGCGATGAATGGGACAAAAAACAGGAAGTAAACCACCAGAGTAACAACAATGAAGGGATTATTAGATTAAACTGAAATTGAGCATGCCTCATTAACACATTCTGTCCATAATTAATGCCAACTTTCAAAGCAGTAGCACTATCCTTTCAAAAGTCATTAGAGTTGAAAGTGAAGAGTGTGGACAAGGTTTTTCAGAAATGAAAAAGGGATTCTAAAGACACACCTAATCACACTATTCTACAAAAAATGTTCGAGATAAACTGCTAAAAAACACACTTTCCTGCCCGTTTTATGATACCAAATTTTAGCATAATGTAAAAGAAGACCCGCTCTTTCAGAAAATATGAAAAAGTCAAGTTAGGCTATGGTGACTCATTTCACTTATTTTCAGTCCTCACGCAAAATCAGTGTGTGCGACTTTATGTTCGTTTTGAGGTGCACGGTCACAAGTGTTCGCTTGAATATTCCGTCCAAATAGACACGAAATTACCTTAAAACTACAGAAATCATACACTGAAATCCATTTCGTTACAAAATGAACTTGTACAGACAATTTCGTAACAAAACAATTTCATTTTGTAACGAAATCTGGTTTAATTACAAAATTAGGAAGACAGTTATCCATTTTGTTACAAAATGAAACAACAAATTTTATTTCGTGTAAACAAAATCTCATTTTGTTACAAAAAAGACTTGTGCTTTTTCATTTTGTGACAGAATGACATGGCAAATATAATTTCGTAACAGAATCTTATTTTGTTCCAAAAAAAAAAAATCATTTCGTGTACGGAATTGAACTACAAAACAATTTCGTGCACGGAATGGTTCTACAAACTGCATTTCGTGTAGAGGGTCTAACAGAACTGAACTACACTCCCTTTTTGTGCACGGAATTGAACAACAAAAGTCATTTCCCTGTAAGGTACCATACGAAATGGATTGAGTTGCACACGAAGTGGATTTCGTTGCACACGGAATGCATTTCGTTCCATATCAAATGGATTTCGTACCATGCGAAACGGATTTCGTGTTACACAGAAAGGATTTCGTGTACGGAATGGCATTTTGTCAGTCTCTGCCGAGTAAGGGATATAAGAAGGACGCTGATTGGCCGCCTTGTTGATCCGAGTAATCTCCGCCCCATATTTTGCATATGCAACAATTTAGAGGTGAGTTTTTGTCCTAGTGTTTGTTGAGTTTTTTGATTGAACACGTTGTAGCTTATCTACGTGTGTGCGAGAACATCGTAGTTTGCGCGCTACCCACTCGTTTGTTTCCGTGTAAGCATTTTTACCGTAAAGTGTCTTCATCGTTCATCTTCCAAGCATCGTGTTTTCACCCTAGTTTTCCTCATCGTAGTTTTTTACTTCGATTTTTTTTTGCGGTGCAAGATGTTCTGTGTATTTTCTCTACGGTAGAATGCCATCGTTGATGATCTTCGTGTATTCATTACTAGTTTTCCACCTCTGTCTCATTTTTGTGTACAACTAGTGTCAAACGTAGCGTAGTTACAACTATCTTTAGAGCTAGTTAGTTAGGTCTGTGATGTCTGTATCGTTTGCTGATGTGTTTTATGAGCTGAGAGTGACTATGATGGGAGTGATATTCAGGGTTTTGCTGTGGTTGAGGCATGGGCGTAAATCCGGGGGGGGGGGGTGGATGGGGGATATATCCCCCCCCCCACTTTTGAAGGAGGGGGATGGCCTGTACAAATACCCCCCCCCCCTGAAATTCTCCCAAGAAAATGATGTAGGAACAAAAAACAAACAAAAAGAAATGTGGTGATATTGATTTCAGCATGATGGATTATTGCATAGCCTATAATCTAGGCGGAGAATGCAGTAATTGTCTTTGTAATTTGCTGTTAAGCTAAACGTTAGATGCAGCGAGATAATTGATTTTGCCAAGCGATACATCTGATGCGGCGAGACTACGAACAGTGAACGCATCTACCGCGTCCGCTAGGCGCCACGATCGGTGGCAGTTTTTTTTCCGTATAAGAAGACTGCCACCGATTCAAAAAAAAAAGAAAACAACGACAAACAACTGGATCATAGGGGGTGTATTCGCGCGCATCCACTGTACGTAGTCTCATCGCATCAGACCAGCTGCATCCCCACCTAGGTTATAGGCTACATACTGTAATGCATGAGCCATGACGTTCGCACGCTCGCCTCGTGACGAGAGCATACTGCTGAACAGTGCTAGCAGCGCTCGCGTACTTCTCTCGCACGCCAATGCATGTAGAGCAATATCGACCGTCATGCATGCTTCGGATGTTGAACTACATGTACTATAGTAGCCACACAACCAGATAGCAACCAGCTGCATGCAACCAGGGAGGTGCTCTTCCCACCTCCTTGATGCAACACAGTCTGTAGGGCCATGGACGTAGGCGTGAACGAGTGCACCGTGTCGAGCGCGATACGACTCACGACGAGCTCCGCATGAGTTACCCAAAGATCTAGATAACAAACGAGTTCGTTAACAGCCTTGTACGAGTTTCATCAGTCGTAGGAATTGCAACACATTTACCCTCTCCATATTGGCAGTGATTTTGCTCAGTTAGTATAATTCGTTTGCCTCCAGAAAAAACAAAAGGAACGGGTGTCGATTCCCTTATTTTGCCATATGCAAGTACCTCCTTTAATCTAATGAACATTGCTTTAGATTAATGGTTCAGACCTATTAACCAGATTTCTTTTTGTTTTCATGGGAGATGTGCAAAAAACACAAGAAAGTTCACCTGTTAACAAACATACATCAATAGATTAATAAGACAAGTTTATTCGCAGCCAATTTTATTGATATGCAACATTCATCTCACGAACAGAAAAATTGATTCTTTTATCCCTAATCAAACAATCCCACAGAAAAGGCAAGACATTCTAACAGTTTGCCAGAATAGTACGAAAAGATTTTCACTTTTTTTTCAGTGAATAGGGTCTACTTGGAATTGAGTACTGAAACGGACATTTTACCTTACCAAATCATTTTCACACATTGGTAAGAATGTATAAAACCTGAAGTGTGCCGTGATCCTGAATGAATTTTACAACTGTATTTATGAGCCTGTAATGTTGTTCGAAAATAACGTTGCTTATCATGTCATTGTGCTTAGTAGGGGCCAGATATGAAGCCATTAACTTGACAGAGATGGAAAAAAGGTGAGCAAAATGAATAGAACTACTGTATCTCTACGAAAAGGAAGGGCTGAACTCATTTTGATTTCTGCAAATATGAATGGTGTTTAAATGGTAATAAAATGTACAAAAGAATCTTTAAGAAAAGATCTCAGGAAATTATTCAAATTGTCGGCATCATGATTATGCCCAATGATGTTTGAACTTTCAAAGGCTACAGTATGTTAACATCTGATAGACCTGAGATTCAGAAGTGCTCTGATATGTAGGCCTATGTTGCGAGATTTATAGTTAGTAAACGTTGGGTTGTCTTCAATAAAAGTACGGTTTGCTTAATCTATTCTTGTGAGGTAACTGAAGATAAAAGGTAATATTTCCTTCAATACGAGATGAACTTTCAAGTTTTCAATCTCCGCCTATACGGTCCTTATATAACCTTGCGTTTCTGATAATGTTTATTGTTTACTCTCCAAAGGATTGGGGTTAGACATAAAAGATAATATTCTATATGGTCGATTGGAATTACGGAACATAATTATGTTATTAGAGTCCACAAAGATTGTCATAGAGATACATGCGGAGAAAAAACTGTGCTTGTTTGTTTAACCTTGTTTGCTTTGTTACTGTTTTAAGTTAAGGTTTTTAACACATAATGTACAAAACTGATCTCGCAGAATAAATTTATTCAAGATTAGTGAATAAAACTATATTCACCTTTATCCAGCAATTTGTTCTCAATAGTGTTTTGATCAGAGGAAAACTAGTGTGTTAGTTGTCGCATGTCACAAGTTATCCCGGGTTACATGAAGAGCTGTCACTATACCTTGCCACTACAACTCGACTTCTGTGGAAACCGTTCTTCGTTATTCCGCCAAGACACCATTATATCCCCCCCCCCCGAAAAAAACAAAGCGCAAACCGAGCGCCTTAAAAGTTCAATCGTGTGCAGTGGATGAAGTTGGGGGAGACAAATCATTTTGTCCCCAAAGCAATTCCCGAGGTGAGGACAAATCTCGAACTTTCTTTATGGAAAATTGGACAACTACCGCCAGAATTATGCACCGGATCGCTGAATTGCAATCATGAATATGCAAAAGCTACTGGGTCCCTTTCGATAGACTTTGTATATACACTTTTGAGATTGACGTTTTATTTCCTTATATTTATCGAAGAGTGTGCAGCAGATCTTTCACTTACAAAAGCTCCCTCATATGCAGAGGCGTCGATGGAGGGGGAGGGTGATGGTTCCCCCATAAAGGTATTGGGGACAAACAGATCATTTTGCTCCTCCTCGTAACTCCCGAGATGTGGAAATGTTCTTACTTTTTTGATAGAAGACTGTCTAAATATTTCACCCAAAGATGGCTGAATTTCAATTCTGAAAATACAAAATCTCCCTCGCGTAAAATAGGGATAGGCCTAACCCCTCCCATACCCTCCCCGTTCAATCATTTCTACTTAATACACATCCAAAGTGTGCACCAGGTCTGTTACTTCAATTTAAAGAAATGCGAATGTTCCTTGGGTGGGAGGAGATATCTAGATACTTTCAATTAACGGAGGATCCCCCCACCCCTAAAAAAATAGTATACACTTCTGGGATTGAAATTTCCCCAGATTACATCATAAATGTGTTTACGAGATATTTGTTGCTGCCAGTAATTGCCAGCAGTTGCGCCCGGTGCGCCCCCATCCCTTAATTTCCAAAGCGAAAAAAGTACAGCTTCAAACGACAGTTTTTGGACTGTAAAATGTCAAAATGTTCAAGCTCGCTCGCTTCGCTCGCTCGCATTGAATCGTCATGCCACTCTCCTGATGTTGCTGCCGGGTAATTGCCAGCAGTTGCGACCGGTGCGCCCCCTTATTTTTCAAAGCGAAAAAATATAGCTACAAACGGCAGTTTTTGGACTGTAAGATGTCAAAATTTTCAAGCTCGCTCGCATCAGGGAGGTGGGAAGAGAAACACCTCCCTGCTCGCATTTAATCGTTATGCCAGTTATTCTCCTGATGTTTCTGCCGGGTAATTGCCAGCAGTTGCGCCCGGTGCTCCCCACCCCCTTAATTTCGTAAGCGAAAAAAGTACAGCTACAAACGGCAGTTTTTGGACTGTAAAATGTCAAAATTTTCAAGCTCGCTCGCTTCGCTCGCTCGCATTTAATCGTCATGCCATTCTCCTGATGTTGCTGCCGGGTAATTACCAGCAGTTGCGCCCGGTGCGCCCCCTCCCCTTATTTTTCAAAGCGAAAAAGATATAGCTACAAACGGCAGTTTTGGGACTGTGAAATGTCAAAATGTTTAAGCTCGCTCGCATTTAATCGTTATGTCATTCTCCTGATGTTGCTGCCAACAATTGTCAGCAGTTGCGCCCGGTGCGCCCCCACCCCCCCCCCCCCTTAATTTCCTAAGCGAAAAAAATATAGCTACAAACTGCCGTTTTGGGAGTGTACAATGTCAACATTTTCAAGCTCGCTTGCTTCGCTCGCTCGCATTTAATCGCTATAATATTCTCCTGATCAGTGTTGCTGCCGGGTAATTGCCAGCAGTTGCGCCCGGTGCCCCCCCCCCCCCTTAATTTTCAAAGCGAAAAAATGTAGCTACAAACGGCAGTTTTGGGACTGTAAAATGTCAAAATTTTCAAGCTCGCTCGCTTTGCTCGCTTGCATTTAATCGTTATGTCATTCTCCTGATGTTGCTGCCAGTATTAAATTGCTAGCAAATGCGCCTGGTGCGCCCCCCCCCCCTTAATTTCCAAAAAATATATATACAGTGTATATAGCTACAAACGGCCACTTTTGGACTGTACAATGTCAAAATTCATGATCGCGCTCATGATCTTCAGTGTAAGAATTAAGGCAAGAAGTTTCTCTAAATGATACCATTTTATAGGCAAAATTATTCAATAATAATTTACATAAAATGTACTGCTACCTTAAACATGTCGGACTGTTTCAAGTCGATAGAACACGCCAAAAAATAAATCAAGTTGCACCATTTACAACATCAATATGCAAAAGTTCTCACTGTGGGAGGGGGAAACCCCCCTCCCACACCCTCCCCCCTCGCTCGCATCGCTCCCTCGCATCTAACCGCTCCCCCTAAGATCAAATCCTGGCTACGCCAGTGATAGGCCCCACTATTTAGGCCTTCACATAGTCCATGGGCCAAGACCCGAAAAATGGGTTGTTGGTACCATCTAAGGTGGCACAATCTTTTTGGTGTCAGTTTGTTTGTCGGCCATAGATATGCTTATCAAGCTATGATAGCATTTCCAAATGAGTAGCTTAGTCATAATAAATGATTTTTTAACCAATTTGGTCTTGTTTTTATATCCCTATACTTCTGAATCGAAACTAACCGCTATACAAAGAAGAGCACTGTCTTTTGTATGTCCACAGGTGTTCTGTTGTAAACGCGGTGCGCTTAGTCTTTATTCAAGGCAGCGAAGGGAATATCCAAAGGGTTATGATGTCCACAGCTGTGACGCGGTGCGCTTTAAATAGTCTTTATCTAGACCAATGTACCGTTATCATATCTAAAGTTTTTCATAAAAGGGATTATCTATACTGTTTTTATACTACCCTATCGACAAATACATCAGTTTGAAACAAAAATCACTCTGTTCATTTACAATATTATTCATTATAATGTATCGTAGTGTACCGGTACATCGTTTTTGCATTATCTTATATCGTTGGATGGAAATAAAACGACATTGGCGTGGTATTAGCGTTTTCACCATAGCGTTTTCGCCGGAAAATGATAAATAATTGAAAAATACTGTAAAATTCACGAGAAATTGCTTTTTGTTGTTGTTGTTGTTTTTAGATAAAAGGATATACATTGTATCATACGCATTGGATATTCCCTTCGCCGTCTAGAATAAAGACTAAGCGCTGTGGACATCATAACCTTTGGATATTCCCTTCGCTGCCTTGAATAAAGACTAAGCGCACCGCGTTTACAACAGAACACCTGTGAACATACCATAGAGCTGCATTTTACAGCTCTATGAAACATACAGAAGACAGTGCTCTTCTTTGTATAGCGATTAGTTTCGATTCAGAAGTATAGGGATATAACAACGAGACCAAAGTGGTTAAAAATTCATTTATTATGACTAAGCTACTCATTTGGAAATGCTATCATAGCTTGATAAGCATATCTATGCCCGACAAACAAAATGACACCAAAAAGGTTTTGCCACCTCAGATGGTACCAATATCTGGCCTGGCCCATGGACTAACAGTGATGTCGCACAGGCGGAGCAAGAGCTGAAATACCACGATGTAGTCATTCAATTATCTATGAATATTTCTTTTTCTTACTTGTTTTTTTATAGGAAAAAGATCCCAATTTCACCAAAAGTGTGCACCAGATCGCTGAATTTGAGGTCTGAAAATGCCAAATTTTCCTCGTGTGGGAGGGGGATACCCCCCTCCCACACCCTCCCCCGCTAGGCCGCTCCGCTCCCTCGCACAGATATTCAAACTCAAAGTCCCTCCCCTACCCCCCCCCCCATCATTAAAACGGAACGATGCCCCTGTGATGATTGCTTTACTGACTTAAATCAAGAAAATTGAAGAATACAATTAATAGCTACAGCAAAATATCTCCTATACGTTATTCAAGAAATGGATATCCTTATTAGCATTTTATTGAATTTATTTGGGCATTATTCAGGGCTGCGCTATACGTTTTTGAAAGGGGGTGCAAAATCGCCTGTCAGTCAAGAAGAAAGAACATCAAAAGACAAGAGAAACAACAACAAAAAAGTCTTCATACTTTTAAGGTCTGATTTTCCGCCGAAAGTCGGCTGACAAGAAAAAACAAACAAACAAAAACAAGAACAAAAAGTCGTCATATTTTTGCTGCCACTTCCCTCCCACTTTGCATGGAAAAGAGTGGGACATTTGATCCCTGTAAAGTGTGTGTGTGTGTGGGGGGGGGGGAAGCTACCCCCTTCCCCCCCCCCCCCCCCCCCCGGGCTGCGCCGGTCCGGTTATAGGCTTGTAATCGTGGTGATGGTGACTATCGCCAATCATCCCCCCCACTCCTCAGTACGGATTTACGCCGTTGGGTTGAGGTGATGGCAAGATGCAATTTATTTCGTGTAACCATGCATGACGTTGATGATGGCGAGTAAAACTACGACACGAGTAGCCTAGCCTAGGCCAATGACGAGAGTGACACTGAACTAAGAAACGGGGGCTGATGCTCGCTCGTGCACGGGAGTGGTCTAGACTACAGAGACCTGCATTATTTATATTTTTTTTCCTTTTCTTATTCACTCGGGTATAGACTAGTGCTACCAAAATTCGTGTCTCTGAAGAAACTCAACCAAAAGCTTGACAACAAGTTTGCATCAGGTCTATTCTGTAGTAAATATTAGATCTAAATGGCGATGCCAATTTAGTTTTCATTTAGAACTCGATGAAATCCATTTTCTTTGCTGATAAATTATTTAGAACTGTACCTAAATTCTGATGTGCTGCATTCACCATTGTAATAAAAAAGAGCCTGCTGATCAGGTATTTTATTCTATCCTTTTCATTTCCTCCCTATCCTTTTGTTTCCTTCCTGTCACTTTCTTCATTGACCTAGCTGGATGGAAAAAAAAAATCCCATCTTGCCATGTTAAGACAGAACACATACCATCATGAAATATCATGACATTGAAATAATAATAAAAAATATATAAGTGACCAAAATACTTGTTTGTGAAAATAAATAACAAATGAAAGGTGATTTCTTATGGAGCAGTTCTTTCAAATGTCAAGCAGCTTCGATAATGAAGCAAGTGAAATCTGAAAACTATCCTGGCAACAAGTTGATATTGATAGGAGTTCTGACAAAAACTGTCACACCACTTGATGTTTGAATTTGTCTTTTTTATTGGATGAGGTTATAAAACTATAAATGCCACCGATAAAATAACAATCCTCTCAATTTGAACAAGAACAGTAGGGTGGTACACTGGTACGACTCAGTAAACAGCTGATTATTTATGCTTCGTATCCATGGGCAACTCAGTTCTGTGGGGCAACTGCGGGGTAACTGCAAGAAGGCGCAGGAAATTAGACTTGAGTCAAGAAACATTATAAATATTATTTTTTTATTTAATTTTTTTTCTTTGACTAAAAAAAACCCAAAATATTTCATATTACGCTTCTAAAATATATAATGAATATATGAAGTCTTTTTATCGTGATTTTATGAAGAATTAGAATTATTATAAAAAATATAAATACTAGACGGGCTGAACAAGGAAGTCTAATTTCACCCCAAGAATTTGCAGCACACCGCACCTCGGGTGCATTCCTAGCGTTCTTGCCGCACTCTCACCTAGTTAGCCATGTGCAAGCCAGTCACATGTTCACAGTACACACGTTGTAGCCAGTTCACCGATCTCATTCCTGATCTCGTGCGTGTAGATAATTCTCTCAAAACTAAGCCAGACATGATTTTGGAACATACATTACAGTGTCAAGACCTGTTCAGTGGACTTTGAATTCGCTATTTGTCTGTTTTAGCTCTTGAATGTACGACTTCGAACGTCCGATTTGTTTTTTACCACACCACATGGAGCTGCATGTTTTTTCAGCCCCATGCTTCTCCACACACGTACGTCACACACACAAGCCATCGCGATGGAAGTTTGAGCGATAGTGATAACATGTGCGGAGCAGACATGCGGATTTCAGCACAGGGTAAATGAGTAGTTGAACGTATCACGATTGTAAAACAAATCTTTTTCTATGTCTCTGCAAATTTGAATTAGGTTATCTAAGCATAGATAGATTATGATGCATTACAAAATAGATTAGCCATAGCAAGAACTTGCTTACATGAGAGTTATTAGATAACGTTGCAAAATAAACCCCCCATCATTGAATGGAATATTCCAGAGCTATCTAGGGGGCTCGAGGACATTATGGACACGTCGATTCGCAAGTGGGTAAGATGCGATTACAGATGGCTTGAAATGAAGAGGATTTATGAATGAAATACACAGAAACAATATTTTTTTCATAATTCCTGCACAATTTATTATTTCTTTTCATAAAATTCATATAAACTAGTGCTGTATTGAGTCAGCTAAGTGCATATTGGCACGTGTGCCTACACGCATTATCCCTCCTGCCTAGTGGGAATGACACAGGCAGTTTTTTTAATGACGCATGAATGATCAACAAGGCGGCCAATCAGCGTCCTTCTTATATCCCTTACTCGGCAGAGACTGACAGAATGCCATTCCGTACACGAAATCCTTTCTGTGTACCACGAAATCTGTTTCGCATGGTACTCTCTAAAAAAGAAAGAGTGAAAATGTTCACTCTTGAAGAAGTGAATAACAGAAAAGAGTGAGTTTTAAGTGAAATTAGAGTGATTTTGGAGTGAAAATGTTCATTTTCACTCATTTTGGAGTGACCTAAGGGATCACTCCAAGATTTTCGAGTGATCCCTGAGGTCACTCCAAAATGAGTGAAAATAGATATTTTCACTCAAAATTCACTCCAATTTCACTCAAAACTCACTCTTTTCTGTAATTCACTCCTTCAAGAGTGAACATTTTCACTCTTTCTTTTTTAGAGAGTACGAAATCCATTTGATATGGTACGAAATGCATTCCGTGTGCAACGAAATCCATTTCGTCTGCGACGCAATTCATTTCGTATGGTACCTTACAGGGAAATTACTTTTGTTGTTCAATTCCGTACAAAAAAGGGAGTGTAGTTCAGTTCTGTTAGACCCTCTACACGAAATGCAGTTTGTAGAACCATTCCGTGCACGAAATTGTTTTGTAGTTCAATTCCGTACACGAAATGATTTTTTTTTTGGAACAAAATAAGATTCTGTTACGAAATTATATTTGCCATGTTATTCTGTCACAAAATGAAAAAGCACAAGTCTTTTCGGTAACAAAATGAGATTTTGTTTACAAAATAAAATTTGTTGTTTCATTTTGTAACAAAATGGATAACTGTCGTCCTAATTTTGTAATTAAACCAGATTTCGTTACAAAATGAAATTGTTTTGTTACGAAATTGTCTGTACAATTTCATTTTGTAACGAAATGGATTTCAGTGTATGATTTCTGTAGTTTTAAGGTAATTTCGTGTCTTTTTGGACGGAATTTTCAAGCGAACACTTGGCGCCCCATAAGCTCCGTCAAAGATTGTCGCCCACACGGGGCGACAATCTTTGTCGCAACAAACGACTCCAGACCCTCGCGGCACAGTGTTTTTTATAGACCACGTGATCCTCTCTTTCTTTCTTTTTCCAGTTCCTGATGTTTGTGACGCTGGATATTACGGTGTGCAGTGCGTTAACAAATGCCACTGTGAGAACGACGCGTCCTGTGATAAGAATACTGGAGAGTGCCCTCAACGGCGCTGTGCAGCAGGATATCGTGTTGAAAGTGGACAGATTCATTGCTCCTCAGGTAATAAATTAATGACAGTGCGGTAGCAAAAGGAGTAACGGTTGATATCTGTAAGATTGTCCTTGTTGACAAGCATACAGTTTGCACCTAGTTGACGCTCATCATCTATCTCAGTAAAATATTGATGTTCATGGTATACATTGTACTCTGAGCAGAGATTTACTCTAAGCAGAGATTCACCATATACAGATCATTACTACAAATTGTTCACAAAACATACCTTTGCTTCTTGTTTCCAAAAGAACCCTGCAATAGCCCAGTTATTATTCTTCCCCCATCAAGAAGGGACAAGGGACGGTACCCAACAGTAATTAGACTCGAGAAAACCTCTCTACTGTTGCATATGAGATTGTCTTGCGGTAGTGAGTCACGTTTTCCGCATGATGCAGATTATTTTGACTGTAAATATGATAGGGTTCATAGTTAACGATCAATTTACGTTAAAGACATTCAATGATGCTCGTGTTTGTATTCCTCGCAGAATGTCAAGATGGGTTTTACGGCGAGAATTGTGCCCAAGCCTGTCATTGCCGGGATGAAGCGTGCAACAAAGTGACGGGGTCGTGTGCGGGCCAGTGTCTGCTGAATTGGCTTGAACCAGATTGCCAAACTGGTGTGTTCTCTGTTGCTTCTGTATTGTATTCCATTTGATGATATTTATGATCGTCATTGCCAACATGTAATGAGTGTATGGCTGTTTAGAGGAAAATCGTATTCCTGATATGATACTAATTAAGTCAAGATACAACGAAATCCAGCTACTACATTTCATGACGTCAAATGTGACAACTATCATGTGGAATGAACCTCAAGTTTGGCAGAAAACAAAACAAGGGACATCACTGAAACGCATACATCTTCTTACAGACAGGGTAACGATTCATTCGCTGCCCTCACGGCCCGGGGCACATTCTGGCTAGAGAATACGTCCATCGAATCATTGGTAACGGTCGACTCCTGTCGATATTCCCCTGCTGTTTGTTTACGTATACATATTGAGATAAGTGATAAAGCTCTACACAATTCGTTACTAGGATTTCTCGAACATATCCGCTCCGGCCAGCCTTCCTACTCCACGAAGCAATACGTTACCTGTCTTTAAAATTCTGAAATATATTACATGGATACATACACCCAAACAGTGGTTCAGTGGGTTCGTTGCAAAAGGTGTCGAACATCCAAAATGTCACATTTCATGTTTAAAAAGGGAACAGAATTCTGTAGTTTATCTTTCTATTGAACTCTTTTGCTTTTCAAACAAAAATATTATAAACAAGTGCATCTTTTTTGAAGAGCATTATTGGTTTGTCTTCACAGGCGTTGTTGTGATCAGCAGGCACGTACAGGTCAATCCCATCTCCCAAGCTTTGCTCTTTTGTCGAGCTCGTGGCAATCCACTACCCTCTGACACTGATGTCGGTCTCTACAGGTATTCGAACCAGGACGACAGACATGACCAAACCGGAATATATAGGAATGGGACTACAATAGAGGCAGGGGGTCTTGAGCGTGTTGTGATATTTAGGGTTTCTTCTCTTCAAGAGGGAAATTACAGTTGTGGAGTCATCGGAACCACTGGCTTTGCTTACTTCATCTTTCGACTTAGTTTTCATGGTAAATCAACCTGCAGTTTGGTTTTATCCTTCCCTTCCAATGTTCTCAAGGACATGCACAACAAAAAATATAAAAGTTGCTTCAAAAGTTAATACTCGCTATAGATCTCGTCCATTCTGACAACGGTTTTTTTATGTCCGAAAACATCCCCCCCCCCCCCCCCCCCCTTAGGGCTGATCTCCAAAAAGACTCTGCCATTATCAATACCATAGTTTGGGAAAGTACCATATTCCCTGGATGAAGAGAAAAATATTGGTTCAAATATTTTTTCCAAAGACATTCAGACCGGAGAGTATTTGATCTTGATTACAAGTCCAGCGACCTCGTTGTTCAACCTTTGCAACTTCTGCGTTCCTAGGCATCGTCTTATTCTGGTCACAGAGTGGAAAAAAAAAAAAAAACACAGGGTGCATCATTTTTGCTTAACTTTTTCTCATTTCAGTGTTACTCTTCCGACGAATGTAATTAATATTTAGGGGAAATCGTTTGCTATGTTTACGCAAGTTGTGTCGACGTTGTTTGTCTTATATAGAATGGACCCATGTATCAGAAACAGTCTCATGCAAATAAATCTGTGTTTGTATGATTTGCATATTTTATATACATACAATGGTCACCATGGCTGTGCACTGTTTTTAAAGATGCACATAATCTTTTCTTTGATTTAGTGCTACCAGTCCTTATACACGCACCTCGTGTAATTAGTCTTAGCCAGACGACAGTGGAACTCGAATGGTTACCATGGACACCCGGAGTGGATACAGGAGATCCTCCCCTGGTAGCTTATGCTGTCTTCATCAGGAGAACATCACAGGAGTGGTCAGAAGTGTCTAGAGTCTCGACTTCATTGACGTCAGTCACGGTAAGCTCCCTGGACGCGGACACGGACTACGAATTTAGCGTTGCGCCGGTACGAGAGGGAACTGGAGGTACCGGAACAAGGTCGGCCCCTGTCTTCTCAGCCACACTCTGCCCGAGTAAGTCTGACCATTCAGTGATGTAGAATGCCGAAGCCAATGGATCTGTTTCCAAGGTTGAGTAAAGCAATCTCTACTCATTGCCAAAATAGTCTCAAGTGAAACGTGCCAATGTGGGGACAAAGTAAGATAAGAAACAAACTAAGTTCTCTTTCACTGCAGTTAGAAGGAGCATTTTAAGTTTATCTAGCTTGAAGTTTATAAGACATAATTATGTAAATCAGTTATTGCCGGTAAAACGGAAATGAAGACCTCATAACGAGGCATGAGGAAAAAAAAGTGTCAGTAGAATAAACACATAGATCACTTTTAATAGCGTTCAAGATATAGGATAACAATTGAATAGGATGTGAAAAAAAATCATGAGAAGGGGAGAGAGACGAAAAAAGCAAGAAGAGGTGCTTGAAATAAAAAAAAAAATGTTTAAGAGAATATTATACATATGAAAAATCATATTATACCTAGGGATATGTTGAGCGGATCAGCCGCCATGTCGGTTAATTTCTCTTTTTTATCAACCAAATGTTTTCCAACATAAAAAGTATAAATAATTAAAGTTTGCAAAAGTGTTCATAGGACACAATTTGCCGATTGGACAGCGAACGTCGGTGTTTATAAAATTGAGTTCATAAATTCCAGGCCCCAACATATTTGCGATGGATACTTTCACAATGTGCATGCAGAAAGGATATTTAGACGATGCATTTGGTTAAGATACGATAAGAATGCCATTTTACAATGCAGGATGTTAGCTATCTGCTTAATTTCTTACAGAGCCAAGTGGATTTCCTCTGGAAGTAAATGTGTCATCGAACGAAACTCTTCCACAGCAGTTGATTGTCACCTGGAAGGTAGGCTACTCTGTGGAGTAGGGATCTAAAGAGCTGAATTTTTACATAATACATAATTCAGTTTCCTAGAATGCTAAATGTTTTGCAATATTTATGTCTTATATTTATTGCTGATTATTCGACAGTATCCACTTCGTTGAAGTCTTGAAATACTCCAACAGTTTTGATTACCATCCGGACTGTAAAGTGCTGATACAGGGAACACATTTATAAATGGACGTGAAGAACGTAGGAAGGGTAACTGTAGGGCGACTGTATTTATTCGCTGAGTTGTTTATTTCATATGGCGACGCATTTCCTCCTTTCTTTATACAATAGTCTAATGCAGAAGATAACTTCATAGATATCTGTGAAATATTCTCAAACCGGATTTCAAGTATTCTATAACGCCGAGCTTGAAAAGACAAAGTTATAAGATCATTTTCATTCGTAGTCTTCTCTAAGTATTTCAGGCATATATGAGCATGCAGGTGTAAGTAAGTGTCAATCGAATGACAAGTTTGCTCATCGATTCATTCTCGTTTCACAGATCATAAACATTGGTTTAGAGTGGAATTACTATTATTCTTTAACTAGAAACTAATAGGTTTTTTTTTTCCTGGATACAGCTCCATTCTAACTAAAAACTATTACCATCTCTTGTCTTCTCTCATTTTTTTTTTTAATATATTCATGTATCCCCTTCTTTGTCTCTATGATTCATTCCATTCTTGTTATATTCCCTTAATAGTAGACCGCGAGTTGTCACAATATTGGGGTGTTCTTAAAATTTTCTGTAGATTTTGATTTTTTTTTTTGCTATTTCCCCTATTTTGGGGGTGCTGAACACGAATCCACTTGTTGCCATTTTTCTAACCGACGTCTTCACCCGTTGCCATGGCAACGCATTATTCTCCTTAAAAGAACATGTATTCTTCATTAAACGTCATGAAAACATGATGTAAACACCAAAATATGTCATAATAAATCCTTTTTGATCAGACTTGAGAAAGAATACAATTTTCATAATGTCATGGCTACCTTATAGCAATGACGGTTACCATGGCAACAACTATTTATAGAGAAAAATCATATTTTTCATGAAAAAGCAAGAAAACATGACAAGATTGAGTGGAATATTTATCATAAATTACTATTTAGATTATCAGCTTATTTTTCCACTATGTTAATTTCCCATCATTTTCGTTGCTATAGCAACAGCATGACAAAAGCTGCCTTTTAAAGAAAAATAAGCATTGCGATTGAAAGAAAAGCGAGAATACGTCGACCCATAGATGATAAATTTCTGTATAGTGAGATTTTTTGAGCTATTTCCTTTATTTTGTCGGTGCCAAACACGAATCGACCTGTTGCCATATTTGTAAATGATATCTCTAGCCGTTGCCATGGCAACAAATCATTTTCTTTGTAATAAAATGTATTCTTCATTAAACATCACAAACGCATCCTAAAAACATCAAAATAAGTCAATATAAGCGTATCACGCTTCAATCAAATTAAAAATCACAATTTCTGTCTGTCACAGCAACCTCATAGCAATAATGGTTGCCATGGTAACAGCTATTTTTTAAAAGAAATGATTTTTTTCATCAAAAAGCATGAAAAGATGGAAAGTTTGAGTAGCATACTCATTACAAATTGCTATGATAATTATCAGCTTTTTTCACTACGTTCATGCCACATTATTATCCCATTAAAAGAAAAACTAGATAAATAAATGATCAATTTTTCTTTATTATAATTTTATTATAATTTCTTATTATTACCTTTAAAAGAACGTGTATTCTTTATTAAAAACATCATAAAAACATGCAGTAAACACCGAAATAAGTCAATCTAAACATCTCTTCAATCAAATTAAAAATCACAATTCTTATAACGCCATGGTTACCTCATAGCAAAGATGGTTGCCATGGTAACAACTATTTTAAAGAAAGTAGTGATACTTTCATGAAAAAGCAAGAAAATGTGACAAGATTGGGTGGAATATTGATTGCTTACTACTATCATGACTATCACCGCTTTCCCATTATGTTCATTTCACTTCCTTTTCGTTGCTATAGCAACAACATGACAAAAACTGCCTTTTAATGAAAAAATAGGTATTTCAATTAACAGGAAAGTAAGAATGAAGTAAATCCGTAGATAATGCATTTCTGTAAGAGTTAGATTTTTTGTGTTCTTTCCCTTATTTTGGGAGTGCCGTACACGAATCCACCTGTTGCCATATTTCTAATTGACATCTTTAGCCGTTGCCATGGCAACAAATTATTTTCTTTAAAAGAACATGCATTCCTCATTAAACATTATAAAAACTTACTGTAATTTCCAACAGATGTCAATGTGAACATGTTTCTCTGATTAAATTAAATATCACAATTTCCGAATATCACAGCTACCTCATAGTGATGACGGTCACCATGGTAACAGCTATTTTTTAAAAGAAAATAATGATTTGTTTTTGTCAAAAAGCATGAAATCATGAAAAGATTGGTTGAAAAACTTATTTCATTACCAGTTAGGGTCTAACTATGATTGTCAGCTTTTTTTTTTTTACTCTGCTAATCTCACATTATTATCGTTGCTATAGCAAAAACATGAGGAAAACTTTCTTTCATAGAAAGAAGAACTGTTTCATTAAAAAGGAAAGAAAGAATAAAACAAACAAGTGATCAATTTCAGAAAAGTTTAAATCTTTTGTGCTTTTTCATCTCTTTTGGGGATGGTGAACAGGAATGCACCTGTGCGTGGTCATTTTTTAAAATGATGTTTTCAGCCGTTGCCATGGCAACGAATTATTTTCTTTAAAAGAACATGTGCTCTTCTTTAAATATTATGAAAACATGCTGTTTACACCAAAATGTGTCAAGATAAACATGTCTCTTTAATTTAGTAAAACACCACGATTTTTCAATTTCATGGTTACCTCATAGCAATGACAGTTGTCATGGTAATAACAATTTATTATGAAAAACATAAAAAATTACAAGATTGAGTAACATATTTATAACAAATTACTGTCAGTTCTTTTTTTTTCACTATAGTCATCCACTTCGTTCTTTTTGCTATAGAATTAACATGAGAAAACTACTCTTTAAAGAAAAAATTAACGTTACTCATTAGATAAGGAAGGAAAGAATACACTAAACAAATAACAAATAAGTAAAAACACAAAAGTTTAGTCAACTCCCTGAATTTCTGATCACATTGCACCTCTAAAACCTTGAATATCCGAAATAATGGTTAATATTTAACATGGTTGCCATGGAAATGCATCAATTTTTAAAGAAAAAAATCTTCAAGAAAAAATGTGAAATTATGGCCTAACTTTTGAAGTATTACAAATGAGCAAGACTATTAGCCATATATAATTCTGTTCACATCATTTCTGTTCCTATATCGCAACAACATGTTAAGGAATAGATTTTTTTAAACCATAGATATACTCAGGAAACATATAATACAAATAATAAGCAATACAAATGTCTAAAAACCTCCCCGAAAGTTCCAATTTTCTCGTCATGATGTACTCTGTTACAGCATTAATGTCTCCAAGTCATTTGATAACCTTCAATGACTATGATACCTCCTCTATAGTAATTTCCTACAGATTGCTACAGAACTTTAATCCTTAAAAAAACATTTTTCTCATGTTATTGCTATGGCAACAGAAATAATGTGGAATGAACGTTGTGAAAACAAGAGCTGATAGTAATTTGTAATGAATATGGTACTCAATCTCGTCATTTTTTTCAATTTTTTCTTTAAAATATCAGTATTTTCTTTTTCAGAATTATTACTATGGCAACTGTCATTGCTATGAGGTATCAATGTAATTGAAAAAAGGGATTGTTTTTATTAATTGAGGAAAAATGTATATAATGACATATTTTGGCCTTAACAACATATTTTTATGATGTTAATGAAAAACACATGTTCTTTTAAAGAAAATAATTTGTTGCCATGGTAACGGCTGAAGACATCATTTAGAAAAGTGGCCATAGGTGGATTCCTTTTCAGCATTCCCAAAAGAGTAAAAAGAAAAGGGCCGAAAAATTAAACTCTACAAAAATTGATTAAATATTTATCTAGTTTTTCTTTTACTGGGGTACTTCTCCTTTCTAGGGAAAAAAGTTGTTGCCATAGCAACGATAATAATGTGGCATGAACGTAGTGACAAAAGCTGATAATTATCATAGCAATTGTAATGAGTATGCTACTCAAACTTTTCATCTTATCATGCTTTTTTATATAAAAAATCATTTTCTTTTAAAAATTAGCTGTTACCATGGCAACCGTTATTGCTATGAGGTTGTTGTGACAGTCGGAATTGTGAGTTTTAATTTGATTGAAGCATATGTTTATATTGACTTATTTTGGTGTTTTTAGCATGCTTTTGTGATGTTTAATGAAGAATATATGTTATTTCAAAGAAAATAATTTGTTGCCATGGCAACGGCTAAAGATGTCATTTAGAAATATGGCAATAGATCGATTCGTGTTTGGCACCGACAAAATAAAGGAAATAGCTCAAAAAATCTCACTATACAGAAATTTATCATCTATGGACGTATTCTTGCTTTTCATCTTTCAACCGCAATGCTTATTTTTCTTTAAAAGGCAGCTTTTGTCATGCTGTTGCTATAGCAACGAAAATGATGTGAAATTAACATAGTGGAAAAATAACCTGATAATCTACATAGTAATTTATGATAAATATTCCACTCAACCTTGTCATGTTTTCTTGCTTTTTCATGAAAAATATGATTTTTCTCTATAAATAGTTGTTGCCATGGTAACCGTCATTGCTATAAGGTAACCATGACATTATGAAAATTGTATTCTTTCTCAAGTCTGATTAAAAAGGATTTATTATGACATATTTTGGTGTTTACATCATGTTTTCATGACGTTTAATGAAGAATACATGTTCTTTTAAGGAGAATAATGCATTGCCATGGCAACGGGTGAAGACGTCGGTTAGAAAAATGGCAACAAGTGGATTCGTGTTCAGCACCCCCAAAATAGGGGAAATAGCAAAAAAAAATCAAAATCTACAGAAAATTTTGAGAACATTACAACTCGCCGTCTACTATAATACTCAAAATACTTGGAAGTTCAATCTTTTATCTGTGCGTATGTGTTTTGTTTCTGTATCTAAAAATAATGGAGAATTTTGAGCTGCTATACATCGCCTATACACCAGAGACCATTATCCCACTCGAGCAAATCCCTTATCGATAACGGTCTCTTCCACCTGTAAGAATATGCTTTAAGATACGATGAAATGTTTGTTTGTGTGTTTGATTTATTTTTCTTCCAACACAATTTTATACATAAATCAAGATTCTTTTCAGTAATATCACATAGAATATCAGTAAGCAAATTACAATGTTTGATTCAAAGAAGGAAAAATTGATGAGTAAATTAATTCCATTAACAAGATATAAGTCGTATTACCAAATTTCCAAATAATTACATGAGAAATTATGCGGAAGAAGGACTCCCACTATAAGCAAAAGCTTGAACAAGTGGCAGCCAAGGGACCTATCTACATAATACACATTTATTGTTTGCGGAATGGGGAAATACTACAAAATATAACACACTGTAAATGCATTATGTTTTATATTCTATTGCATAGATACGAATAAAGGTAATGTGAATTATGATGATGATGATAATGATGATGATGGCAGGGTAATGATGAGGGGAAAATGTGATAATGAAGATGAAAATGATGGTGGTGATGATGAAGATAATGGGGATGAAATGAAATGATAGACACAGAAACATTGCGTATATTTGTTGTGGTTTTAAATCCTATTTACAGAAAATTATGCATACGTATGCATACGTGCAAAATGTATGCATACGTGTATGGATATCATGCACACAATTATAATTATCTATTTCTTTTGAATACTCTTGTCTATATCTTCATGTGAAAAATTCTGATGTTTTCTTAAAGATTTCAATTTTCCAAGTGAAGAAAAAAAATGAAACTGAAACTGATCTGAAACATTTTACTATGTATAATTTCAATTATCGCAGTCACCTGACAATGCCCAGTCGGACTGCCGAAGTGGCTTCACCCATTACATCATTTATTACGCCATCGATCACTCGGATGACGTCATAGCTCGTCGCCTTGATGACATCTCAGTCACACGTCACACTCTTACTTGTCTTGGAACGGGCCTGGAATATCGCATCTACATGACGGCTGGGAACAAGGATAGCGAGAGCCGAGAGAGTAACGTGGTAGTAACCAGGACCCCCGGGGACAATGCCCAGGACGAGGGTACGAAGTCACGTTCTTAGAAACTTGAAAAGGCAGCTTTCACATCAAATATACTGCAGTCAATTTATTGTAAACGATATTTTTCCGACGGTATTATACAGGAAAAGTAGACATGATTGCAGATAGTTATGTAAAATACTTTTTCCTTTTCTGACTTATCGAATTAAATTGTTGACATGTTGCTTAGAAAACCTATACATGGTAAAACGATATTCAGTCATTTCACACGAGGTTGTCTTTTCTATTCAGTGTTCATGAATGATTTTCATGCAGAAAACCCATTGTTTTGACTTGATTCACGCAAATCTAATAAGTCCTTAGTCCTATAATCATGATTTCATCATTGAATTGTTGTCCCTTTTTTTTTGTCATTCAATATTGAGCACAGTGTAGCAGGCAGTATAATTGCATCGTCTGGTTCCTAATGCAATGTTTTGTTTTTCTGACAACATCCTTTACAGCTTCCCAAGGAACTCCTACGTGCTCACTCCTCCCATGGGTACTCTTTGGCGTATCGATGTTTGGGCACGTTGCAACTATCCCAATTATGGTTTTCGTATGGTACGTTAACACAGAATAACAAAAGGTGTCGTCCTTGTGAGTCATTTACAGGGCTCACACCTGTAGATAAAATGGTATGTCCCTGACCGCTTCACACATTCGTACCAAAGATACTAAAATAAATGAAGGAAAAAAAATGATTAAAAATCAGAAATGCAGTTTGACCAAAAGAAAAAACTGAATAGCTGCAGATATTGAGTATGAATTCTTCCACAAAGTGCGTTTTTGTTGGAAAATGAAAGCTTTTCTCATGAAATTTTAAGGGACTATGAAATTCATTGGGTGCATGTACAGAAAATAGGTAATTTTTTGAGTGACAAGAACTCGTAGTCTGGCTTTGCGAACCCTTGGACAGAGTTTGAGCTGAAGAACCCCCTTGGAAATTTGGTGGATGAAAGGGTATATCTCGCTCTTTAAGGTTAGTGAAGATAAAACACCTCATTTCTCCCAGGTATTTTACAGATTTTTTTAAATATGATTTTTAGCACATGTCTCTATGAGGAAATATTTACCCGTGTGAGCCCTATATTATCATCAGAACTTTTGAGAAAAATCATGTTTCCAGCAAATTCGCTTTCCACTCTATATATGACTGACTTCTCTACCATTTATTCAAAGAGACATGTGTGACAAAAAGAAAGCAATTGACCAAAATGCTAAATGAATCGATCCTACATACACATACAGTATATAAGATATCATAATTATAAAAAAAAAAAATCAGTTGCTGTGTGCAGATGAAAAGCTAACAGCTCAGTTTCCTTCTGTTGTGAAATTGTCTTTAAAAAAACACACAAAGAACAAATCCCTTTTTTCCATCTCAATTATCTTTAAGATTTTTACGATGATACATGACTATTGTGTATTGATTTACGACTTTCTTTCCTTACAGTGCTAGAAGGAAATCTCCTCCATCTAGGACTGCTGAAAACACAACTGCGACACAGAAAGATCACCGGACGTACCGTAACGAGGCCTACTCTAACGACAACCAAGGGGGCGTAGAGGATGAAGACTATACCACGATGAGATCACCGCAGCCAGAGTACAACCCTTACGCCACGGTCGTGGAGGGGCAAATCTACCTTAATGCACCTAATCAATAGACGTCTTCGTCATCTAGTGACATTTCGCGTCTACATCACAAGGTTTCCTTATTCAGCGGAACAGACTTTTCTACTCACTCCTGTTATTCGTTCGTTATTCCCAAGGTTTTTTTTTTTTTGAAGGCTCGTTCATATTTTGAAGTTTCGTTTTAGTGAAGATTCATTATGCTGAAGGTTCAAAAATGACATAAGGTCCGTCATTCCGAAGCGTCTTTATTCAGAAATTGATTATAAAGGTTCTTTATTCCGAATGCTTGTTAATCCGAAAATGAAGTAAGGCTCGTAAAGCCGAAGGATCCTTGATGCGCACCATTTTTGTGTATGTGTCACTTGCCGATGAATTTCATTATTTCGTTTTCGATACATGAACGTTCGGAATAACTTACCTTTAGTTGCTGTTTGTTTGTTTTTTATTCGGATTCATTAACCTTCGCAGCAATGAACCATGTGTGATGTTCGGAATTACGGACATTTGGTATAACAGACACAGGGGTTCGGATTAAGGAATCCTACGTGATTTTCGTCGAACGAACATCTGGGAATAGGGATTTTGCGTGTTTCCTAATAAACTTTGGAATGAAGAACATAACCCATCACACCAGCCATATTTCCTTTCAGGGCCTATAGTATATTAGCTGGCTGTGCGTAGAGGACATCATGAAAAGATTGTCCAGATTATGTTACCTTTATACTTTACCTTTAATAATAAAATACTTGTTTGTATTATGCAAATACTCTTGCGCCTTTATAACCTCTGCTTCGATATTAATCCCATTTTGTTCTGGGTGCCGAGTAGATGGCAATCATCCTACAGTGTAGGTGCGTTTTCGTTGCAACCCTACCATTTTGTCCTACGCTGCCTATATTACAAGATACCAAAAACCATAACTGGCTGGATACAATGATAAAGTTTTTCGCATGTAACGCAAGAAATGTAGGGCCTTTGTTTTTGTCACCGCGTACTCTCCCAAGACAACTCACTGTCGCTATACTTTAAATGGGATAAATGCGCAGAACCCAAGCCCGTATTATCTTTCGATGTACAGTGCGTATAAAAAAAAACCGCAAAAAGATTTAATTTCGAATTTGTGAAGATTGTGTTAACTTTACACCAAAGTGAGTAGCAACATCCTAAAGCCACATATCTCCTCCTTCCAATGATATCTTATTTATTCATACACGGTCATGGATGGCTGAGTAATCATTCTTTTTGGACAATGGGTCAAATTGGACTTTGGACCAAGTTTTAGTTTCTGCATTACCACGATTACACCATGCATGACATCGATTTTCGTAGAGAAAAGCTGAATGTCTTGGTCTGGGCTGGACTTTGTGGAAACGGTTTGCTCCTAGGGTCCTTCTTCTTTGAAAACAACATGAACGGAAATGGATACTTACAAATTTTGTGATTCCTGAATTAATGGAAAATTTTCCTGTGCGACAATAATGGGTGTGTTCAGACGCCTATGGTGGGCACATGATGGCGCACCAGCCCATCGACTAGTTGCAGTAAGAAACAGATTGGCTGAGATATTTGGAAATCGGGTGATTGCCTTGTATCATGATGTGGAGTGGCCACCACGATCTCCGGATCTGACTTGTTGTGACTTTTTTCTTTGTGGTTATCTCAAGAGCCAAATGTTCATTACCCCTCCACCTGACATTGCAACTCTGAGACGAAGAATCACTGATGAGTTTGAAGCTCTACGCCACCAAGCCCCAATGATTCGCAGGGTTGTGCGTGAGATGGAGAAAAGAGCTAATCTCTGTGTAGAAAGAAATTGTGGCCATGTTGAGGGGCATGTGATGTAATGTTAAAAAGAGATATCCGAAAGAAGACAATGGTAAAATGCGATTATTAATTTCATTATTTCATTTGCTAAGTTAATTTCTAATAAGGTGCATTGATTCTTGCAGTGTCTAAACTTGGTCACAAGTCCAATTTGACGCTATGTCCAAAAAGAATGATTACTCAGCCATCCATGACCGTGTATGAATAAATAAGATATCATTGGAAAGAAGAGATATGTGGTTTTAAGATGTTGCTACTCACTCTGGTGTAAAGTTAACACAATCTTCACAAATTTGAAATCAATTTTTTTTTTTTTTTGGTAACGCACTGTATATTCATAATATTGCTAACCTTTGTAAATACTTAATTAGAAATATTTTAATGGTTTATATTGTTATACTGTGATCATGGCTTTCTGTCGTTGCTTGTTTATGTGGATGTTTTTTTTTCTTTAATATAAACCTTGTCACAATATAACTACTGAGAAACTAAGATAGAAATCTTGAATATTGTTTTGTATACTTATCATGCATACGTTTCTGTGCTACTTTCTTCTGCATTTTAGTGCTCGGTGTACCCTGAAATAAGCTGTACATTATAGAATGAAATGGCTTAACTTTTTAATGATATATTTGATATCTGTAAGTGAAACAATACTGTGCAGGTTTAGGTATTTAACAAGAAAGACGTCATTTAATTTTCCTCCGATGTTATACTTCAGTACTTTCATTATTGGTAGTTGAAATAGAAGATGATGTGGGTAAATCAAGCTGCAATTTTAGTACAGTTTTTTGTTAGTATTAACAGCTTCTTAGACTGCAACTGTGCACATTATTTAGTTAGTACTGCACTTTACTCCAGTGGTTTACAATCAAGTGTAACTTTGTAAGAAAAAAAAGTAAACAATTAGTCAGTCATGATTATCAGTATCATTGTAGAATATTTATGTACTATGGATTTATATGGCATTACGAAATTCACTTTGAAGGTGTACCTGCATTTCAATTTTGCATTCACATTGAATTTGTTGTGTCATTAACATCGTACGTGTGTTCTGTTGATTATGTTGGAGATAGATTAAGGAACTATTGTTGAACTTGAACCTATGTCTATTGGTATAATGAATCATTTTGATATGTATTATAATTTGTTTGACATTGTGAAATCCACGTTGAAGGTGTAACTGTAACTTTTGCATCTATACCAGCTGTTTTTGTCCTTCACATTGGTGCATATTATTCTGTTGATAATGCTGGAGATGAACGAAAAATGAAGTTGAGCCTGAACCTGAATATATTATGTCTCAGAAGGAGGGGATCTGAAGTGTATTCTTCGGATTGTCTTTTTTTCATGGCGACGGTAGATGAAAGTCTATTGTTACTGACACACACTATTATTGCCCTCTTTTCATTTTCTCATTTAGCACATTTATTCTGTAACATGGTTGATTTAACTTGCAAAATAGAATCAAACTACATTGTATTGTGTGTCATCTACATTTTTTTCGTTTTTCTTTTTGACCATCCGATTTATATCATAGTGCAATACTTCTTTTGAGAACCGAGAGGACAGAGTATCCCTATTCTCTCTCTTTCTTATTTACTCTTCCCTTTCTCCCCCCCCCCCTCTCTCTCTCTCGCTTTCTCCTTCTACTCCTGAGATTCTTCTGATGAAAACCAATAACTTGCATGAAGCTGTCAAGCTGCCTAGCAAAGTGGTTTGCAATCAATTTATGAGAAATAAAACAGATTAGGGATCATAGTACTTAGATAAAACTGATCATCATCAAGGAAAGATATATTCAACATTGTAAGTTGAATTTGGTTTTCCCATCATTTAGTTTTCATTTGACACTATTTCGATTTGCTGCAGCTCATCTTCAATAATATATCCAGAACAGACTAGAAATGTCGCTTTGGCGACTGGTATGCCTCCGCCATAATGCATGATTCTCCTAGGTCTATAGTACATGTGGACAATGTGTGATTACATTTTCACAAAATTGGCAAAATATTTAAATGACATGTTCGGCATAACTGTGTTGAATATCCACCTTCCTTGACTTTGATTTTTTTTTTAAATTTTAATTGGATGAATAGGAGAGCATGTATTTGGGGATTTAAGGACTTTAACTTGACTTCGAATCTTTCATAAGTTTATGCATTGAGTAAGTTTGGAGAAAAAGTGCAATTTCTGTATTGAGTAGTAAATTGTTACCATTTTCATCTGGCCTTTGACCCTAAAATACATAAGAGAATCACTGTCAGGCAGAACATGCATAAATATGAACTAATTTTCAAGATAACTTGAGCCACTTCCGATATGGAGGAAGAAGTAAGTTCAGCACTTTCACTTGATCTTTGACCTTTTGACCTTTGACCTTCTGGAAAAAAAACTTCCTAAAGAATCTCTACTGGGTTATACATGCATACACCAAGTTAAAAAAAAATCCTGCTGGCAATGCATAGATATGAGGGAAATAGTAAAATTTTGAAGTGTTGCCCTTGACCTTTGACTCCTGACCTTTGACCACATGAACCCCAAATTCCCTAGATAATCACTGCCAAGACAGTACATGCATATATACTATGTTCCATGAAGATACCTTGAACAATTTCCAGGATAAAAGTGAAAAAAGTAAAGTTTTAACATTTTACTTGACCTTTTGACCTTTGAACTTTGACCTCATGACCCCAAACTTTCACCAGAGAAATCTAATAGGGTAATACATGTATACACTAAGTTTCAAGAAAATATCTTTAGGCATTGCATGGATGTGGGGGAAATAATGAAATTTTAAGCATTTGTGACCGTGCACCTCAAAACGAACATAAAGTCGCACACACTGATTTTGCGTAAGGACTGAAATTGTGAAATGGGTCAACCTAGCCGCAATTGACTTTTTCATATTTTCTGAAAGAGCGGGTCTTCTTTTACATTATGCTAAAATTTGGTATCATAAATCGGGCAGGAAAGTGTTTTTTTAGCAGTTTATCTCGAACATTTTTGGTAGAATAGCGTGATTAGGTGTGTCTATAGAATCCCTTTTTCATTTCAGAAAAACCTTGTCCACACTCTTCACTTTCAACTCTAATAACTTTTGAAAGGATAGCGCTACTGCTTTGAAAGTTGGCATTATTATATTATGGACAGAATGTGTTAATGAGGCATGCTTAATTTCATTATAATCTGATAATCTCTTCATTGTTGTTACTCAGGTGGTTTACTTCCTGTTTTTGTCCCATTCATTGCACAGCCAGCACGGTTTGGTAAAGATTAAGCGCTTGAATAGACACTGTACTTCAGAGCCTCTTTTCTCAGTTCACACTTTTCCTGAGTTCTGTGCTTTCTTTCCAATATTTAGATAGGTTAGGAGAGTCCATTTGATTTGAGTTATACATCATTTTAAAGCTTAAAGTCTGCTCTTTCAGAATATGGTCTTAACTAAAAATTCATGTCTGGCGACTTTTTGTTTGTTTTGAGGTGCAGGGTCACATTTGATCATGACCTATTGACCTTTGATTTTGAGCATAATTATTATGCACCTAAAAGTTGGTAGGCACAACTGCACCCCCTAATACACGTATGCCAAGTTTCATGAGGATACCTCAAAAGGTTTTTTTAGTTACGCTGTCCACAAAATTCATTACGGACGGACGGATCGAAGGACGGACAACCCGAAAACATAATGGCTCCGACACCACTTCGTGGCGGAGGCATATCATATATATGAAAAAAAACAAAAACAAAACAAAACAAAAAAAGAGGTGATTTACAAAGGCTGGAGAAATTGTAAAAAATAGTGGGGAACGGATTACGAGACAGTCTTATTTTTTAATACAGGGCAGCCTTCTAAATTTTAGCGCTGACCTTGCCATTGGCATGAATTTAGGCATCTTTACGATTACCATGTGACGTGGACCTGGAGGGATATCAGGTACATGTAGAAACAACTAATAGTTCACTTCGCGTGATTCGAACAAAACGATTCAGTTCAGTTCAGGTCAGTTCAAATTCATTTCATATTTCCATTTCCTCAATGATGAGATTACAAAATTATTGACAATAAAACAAGAATACAAAATATATACAATCATGCCTTTTGATTGAAGAAGAAGAAGAAAAAACATTCTTGACACAAATGCACATGGTCATATCATATTAAGATGTCACAAATAAGTATCAGAAATATGATGGGGCCTACATAAAAGCTTGAACGCTTGTAAAACTGTAGGTTCCCAAATTCATAGGCATATAATTATACGGAGAACGGATATGTTTGTCTTGATCAACTAAAATTACATCAGTACAAAAATCGATAAAGAATAAAGTAATAAACCACATAGATATCGCACAAACCAGACTGTATACGGATCTCGCGGTGTTTGAAAAAGAATGCTATGTATTAAAAGATGTATCGGTACCATTAAATAACTTTAATAACTTGGTGCTGCGGACAAGGACAAAAGACTGGGAGTATAAAAAAAGTTGCTAAACACTTGGAAGTGTGTCTCCACTAAGTCATAACTGTTTTAATTTGCGTTTGAAGGTGAATAAAGACAAAGAAGAAGTAATATCTTGAGGGAGGTCATTCCAATATCTGGGTCAAGTAAATATAATTGTTTTCTTAGCAAACATAGTGCGAGTACTGGGAAGGTGATAGGCGTCACTCTGGCGAGTGGGATAACAGTGGATAGAGCGATTCCTTTTGAACATGTGGATAAAAACAGATGGTAATTCATTGGTTGTTAATTTATACATGAAAATTCCGAGATTGTAATAAGATAGGTCTGGAATTTTCAGAATTCTATTTTGATGAAAAAAACAGTTGGTATGAGCAAAATATCCGTTGTGGTTTATGATTCTTATTGCACGCTTTTGAATACGGAGAAGGGAATTTGATAATGAGTGAATTGCATTTCCCCACACCAAAAGTCCATAATTAAAGTGTGGAGATATTAAAGAAGAATATATACTCTGCAAAATATAAACAGGAAAAAAATGTTTAAGCTTATTCAAAACTCCAATATTTCTAGACAAAATTTTACGTACAAAATGAATGTGAGTTTTCCAGGATAATTCTCGGTCAATCCAAAGCCCTAAAAACTTTGTGTTATTAACCTGCTTTAAACATAAATCATTTATTTTGATATCATTTGGGACAACAATCAAAGAATTACTGAATACCGTTTTATTATAATGAGTTTTTTCTATGTTCAAGGATAATTTGTTCGCATAATTCCAGGATTGCACAAACCTGAGCTCAGTATTCATCATATCAACTAATGCATTAGGGTCTCGATGTGAAAAAAACAAACAAGCTTGTGTCGTCGGCAAAACAAATGAACGATATAATTTGCGATGACTTTGGAAGATCGTTTATGTATAAAATAAATAAAAGTGGGCCCAAGAGGGAGCCCTGCGGACTCCACATAAAATAGGTTTTAATTGCGAATCATGGCCGTTATGATTATTAACAATTGCTTTCTTTCTGTTAAGTAACTCTTAAACCATTCTAGGGGCGTCCCGCGGATTCCATAATGACACAATTTATAAAACAAAATTTCGTGATCTATCGTATCGAAAGCTTTAGAAAAATCAAGAAAAACTCCAATTGTTCAAAATTATCTATAGCATGAGCTACCTTGTCCATAAAAGTAAGTAAAGCATGAGTTGTGTTGTAATGTTTTCTGAAACCAAACTGAGAATCCGACAAAATGTTATAATTTGTGAGAAATTTTAATAATGGTGTGTAAACCACGCTTTCAAGAATTTTAGAGATTGAAGTCAACAAAGTAATTGGTCGGTAATTATTCACCAAATCTTTCTGTCCCTTATTAAAAATTGGGACGACCTTTGCGACTTTCATCTTATTAGGGACTTTGCCATTAAATAAAGATTGATTAAGAATGTATGTAAGAGGAGTAATGATTTCACTTAAAACACTCTTTAAAGAAATTTTGTTATTTCATCATATCCTGAACTTTTTTTATCATTCAAATTCTTGGTGATATTTATAATTTCTTCTTCAGCAATAGGTTCAAAAATATTGATTGAGAATTCCTATTGCCTAAGTATGTATAAAATTCAGTTGATGATTTCGGGATTTTACTGGCAAGATGTGGACCAAGACTTGCAAAATAATCATTGAAAGATTCCGCCATAATGACCGGGTCGTTAGTCTGACGGCCGTCCGCTGAAATATATTTGGGAGGATCGGTATTATTTTTGTGTTTGAGCGCCTCATTAATCACCTTCCACGTACTCTTCACATCAGATTTATATTTAACAAACTGCCGCGAAAAATTATTTCGCTTGGCTATACGTATTAAAGATGTCAATATGTTCCGATAACTAGTATATCTTAATTTATTTAAAGGGGATGGATCTTTACGATACTTATGAAAAAAAAAATATTCTTGCGGTTAATGGACCTGAGAAGAGATTTTGTAACCCATAGTTGTCGTGGTACTTTTTTTATAATTAGAATGATGAGGTCTTCGGAGAGGAACACAAGAATCATAATTAACAATTAAAATATTCATGATTCTAAGGTCTAAGTAAAAAAACAACAACAACAAAAACGAACAAACAAAGATAAGAGGACTCACTAGAAATTGAGCGAGTAAAAACGGAGCCATGTGAACAGTTGCACGCGCACACGAGAGGTTAGTTCACAGAACACCGAACCCGCGGAAGTGCCCTAGTAATTAACGTGAGAGATAGCTTAGGGACAGACACTTGTGGATAGGGCAGGGCAGACAAAAATCACTATAATTTAATCCTACATAGTCCGGGCTGTTGTGCCCCCCCCCCCCCCCCGATCTCGGCTGTCGTTGATGTCGGGATCGTTGCGAAAATCGGCACGCACGTTGCCCATCACGTAATCTCTATGATAAGAATGAATCATTAATTTTAAAAAAAGTAAACACGGTCGCTTTCTCTAAATTGTGCTTATTATGCTCATCTATGCATTTTTTATTTGTGCATCACATATTTAAGCTTTATAAATCCCTACATAAATCTTCCAATGGGATTTTTACCCCCTCAAGATTTTATTTTTTTAGAATTTATTCATTTATTTATTTTTTGGTAGTAACATTAGCGAATTTACGTAAATTAATGCGGTAATAATATTTTTTCCTGACACTACTAAAAAGACATGTAATAGCATGGGTACTATGCTTTTCATCAACTCTCTATAAGAGACAGTATGAGTGCTTGTTGGGATGGTGTCCACTTGAATTTCAACAAAGAAATGCATTATCTGATATCACAAATAAGAGTATAATTCAAAAAGCTTAATGGTCTGCCTTGATCACAAACCGACGTAAGAGCAAAATTTGCCTACAGGTATTTGAATGGCTGCCATACTGGAATTCAAGATGGCCTCCAAAACTGATGAGGTAGAACAAAAGTGGTGATAAACTCTGTGGCTAATATCACAAGCACATGTACTGCCACCACTTTAATAAAATCTCAAAAGTCGAAATATAAGTCAAACCTCTTGAAAATAAGCTGTCATATTGAAATTGAAGAAAATGCAAAACCTGATGAGGTTCAAAAACAGTAGAGACTTTTCTCACCAAATCTGTGGTATCACAGACATAGGTAATGCTACAATGTTTCATGATCTTCATTGCCCACAAGGCGAGATACAGGACAAAACCTACCTTAGGTTGCCGGTCATATTGATATTCTAGATGGCCTTCAATTAATATTGATGATTTAGATTACTTGAAACCCTGTGGTATATCACAAACATAGGTACTATCACAATTTAAACGTTTTTCATCACTTAGTTGAGATATCGGACAAAACCTATTCTGAATTGGCAGCCATGGTGAAATTCAAGATGATGCCAAACCTGATGAGGTATAACAAAAGTGATCATGTCAATGAATTCTGTGTTATCAGAAGTATGTGCAATGTATCATTTTATATGATTTTCATTCCTTACAAGTCAAGATATAGGACAAAACCTATTTCTAAATGGCGACTGAAGATGTCCTCAGAAAAAATGGTACCCTAAATTTTCTGAATCAGCAGCCCCAGATTGACAAAGTTAACGATAAAGTCAGTTTTGGCACAAAAATCTAGCTGGAGCCAAATATCCACCATTAGGGCCTGTACTAATTAAACAAGGTTTTTTTTTTTTTTGTAGTAAGGCCCTCGTTATATTTTCCACTTTGTTTTCTTCGCTTTATGACCAGCACTTCAATATCTATTTATAATTCATTCATTCATTACCTCCTAAGTGCTGTGTTCATGTATTTCCATGAACTCTCCAACAACCATTAAAGACACCGTTTACCCGATGGGGTCATCCCACGAGACCGACACCCACGAGTCATACGGTCCACGAGACCGACATAAAGAATAGGTCCAAGAGTCATACAGCCAATGAGTTATACGGCTCACGAGTTACATGTATATGCAGCCCATGAGTTCGACATTAGGCACAAAAGGCTCACGAGACCGGCGCTAAGAAAAAAAAAGCCCACGAGACCGACACTACACAATTAAGGCTAGAGGCTCACGAGACCGACACTAGGCAAAGAAGGCTCACGAGACCGACAGGATGAACCGCGCCATCTACATGTCAATTATGTACCTGTACAGGGTGTTCCATTAAGGGGAAAATTACATACTGGCGGGTGCAAATTCGTTACGCTGTCGAGCGATATATTTTTACCAATAACAGCACCAGCTACATATCGTATTTGTACATGTGTGGTTTTTAGGGAGCAGTTCTGTCAAGCTACGAGGAGCGACATTGTTACCATTTTTTTTTTAAACAAAATTGTCCTCTTCATGGGACCACTCACCAAAAGAAAAATGTTCGACAAAATGATAGAGGACAAGAACGATGAATGGTTTAATTTTAGATGCCATCGTGATATATTTAATTGGCTTTCCTAATTTCTAGTTAGACCGTGGACAGGATATAAGTTTTTTTCGCTCTTTTCTTTCTCGCTTCACAAGTTAAGTAGGCCTTAATAGATATCCTATCTACCTGCTTATACCCATCTGCTTAGAGTTTAATTTGTAATTTTCTGTCTAACTATGATGTATCAAATTCAACGGATGAAAACATTTTGTAATCGCAGCGATTCACCTCGATTTCAGTGGCTTCTAAGTAGGTGTATACCGGTATGGTCTTTCCAGATAGGGAAACGAGGGTGTTTTGGCATTTTCGAAAGTAATGTTGAAACATCTCATGCACTTTCACTGATTTTTTTTTTCCACAAACACTCACATACGCAAAGACAATTAAAGATCTTGAACCGTTCAGGGGGTGAGGGAGGGCAATTGACGAGGTAATACCCTAGCAACTCTCTTTTTCCATCTCTTATACCATCTTTATGCCATAATGTGGACACCCTACACAGTTAATTGGTCTATAGGTGGCGCTGTTCATCCTGATTTTTATTTTTATTTTTTCCACAAACACATACGCAAAGACAATTAAAGATCTTGAATCGTTCTGGGGATGAGGGAGGGCAATTGTCGAGGTAATACCCTAGCAACTCTCCTTTTTCCATCTCTTATACCTTCTTTATGCCAATATGTGGACACCAAAGAGATTTTTCCCAGTAGGAGAAAATCTCTTTGGTGGACACCCTATACAGTTAATTGGTCTATAGGTGGCGCTGTTCATCCTGTCGGTCTTGTGGGCCTTCTTTGCCTATTGTCAGTCTCGTGAGCCTCTTTTGCTTATAGTAGACCAGCCAAACCTCAAAAAAGGCTCTAGATAAGGATTCGACGGCATTTTTTGTTAATGCTCCGTTCTCATACTGAAAGTCTTGCAAAAATACTAAGGAATAGCGTACGGCCGGATGTCACGCGCGTTTTTGCCGAAAAATGTCATTTTTAGCACAAAATTCAGAAGCATGTCAAAAATCACGATTTTTATTTTTTGCTTCCATTCAATTCATATTTGAAAGATCGTGAGTTTCAATTGTCCCTTTTAGTGAAATTGCAATTTCAATGTGTTTCCTTAGCAATTCAAAAAGTCATTTTGTACAGCCATATATGGGGCTCTCAAATGTTTGGGTGTTGTTTTCTCGAAATAATATTCACAGATTAATTAACGTTCTGCAAAGTTTGCTTTTCCAAGCTAATTAGATGATCTTCCAAAAGTAATTTAATGTTTTATAAAACTACAAGTGCTTCTTTGATTGAATGTGTCAATATTATTTCTAGTTTTCTTGAAGAAATCTTTACTTTTAACCAAAACTCTGAACTTGCAGGAACTCAGAAAATGCATTTTCGAGCATTTTCCAGTAGCCCCGCGCAGCTTGTGTGCGCGCGAATACTTAATACGTGTGCGTACGTCTACCCCTACGAGCTCGCAATTACAGGTAAAATCTCTCGCGCGAGAGCGTGCTGCATGTTTCGGTCGTTGAGTTGGAAACGTGGTGACTGGAAAAGGGACTATTTCCTTCGAATGTAAGTAACTTAGTGAATAAATACATAGTTCTTTATTGCACTGCATAACGGAACTTAAAAATCTGTTTTGATCTAACAGTAAGATATACAACTTTGATCTGAGACTTGGTTAATATCAAGGTTCAAGCGCTAGTATACTACGTTAGGCCGATGTCTTTAATTACCGGTACTGTATTTCGCACCGATCCCGTGGGCGCAGGCATGCCTACCAACCCCCGGGCCGCCACCCGACCGTGCCGGCGGTGCTTGTTAGTGGAAAACCGATTATTCCGGAAAGCACGTCTTGACACGGTGCGAAAAGAGGCCTCACAAACATTAGGTCTACGTCTAGATTTAGGTGTCTTGTTCGTTCGATCTAGGTTTGTAATCTATGGCCTCATCACATGCAGTTGGACTGAATCCTCGTCTACTGTTAGGTCTAATCTATCTAACGGTTACACTCTCTCTAACTGTTAATACTAACGTTAGTGTTAGACATTCTAGCTAGTAGGGGTAGTGTTACTCTAACGACGAACGTTAGTGTAATAGTGTTAGAATGTACGGCTACGCGCGCCTGTTATTATGCCAAAACAATTCAATCGGGCTAGGCCCTATGATAGTATAATCACAATGAACTTAACACCTAACGTTAGCACATTAGCAGTTGTATATTGAGCGTGGACAGTACAGGCCCACTACTACTAACGTTACTGCGCTGGTTAGATGTATTTGTAGGGCTAGAGCCAGGTCCAGGGCAAGGGGCTGTAGTCTATACAGAAGATGTAGATGTAGATCTACCAACGTTTAGAGTCTAATATACTAGACCTACAATATAAAATCTAGGGTCGGGGTCTGAAGCATAAATAGCTGGCGTCTGGAATTAGGATCTAGGTCTAACCATAGTCAAGATCTGGGCCACTGATTCTACCTAACGTTATAGAGGTTTCTAGTAACCTACTACTCATATCTAGGCAGTTTTGTTGTAAAGACCCAGCTTACTAGGCCTAGCTAGACCTAAGTTTAGGCATCTAGAGGTTCTAAAATCTATGCATAATAATTATACTATATATGTAGGCTAACTTTGATCAAAAAGTTTATGTTAGATCTAACATTAGAAGATCCTAACATTAGCTCTAACGTGAATTAGCTAGACTAATATCAGTCTCTAGAGCAGAGGTCTAAGGTTGATTCCACTCTTTCTGGTATTTGTAGACCTGTGGGTTCAGAAAAAGAGTCTAGGATTTAGGCCTAGGTGTTTTATATAAAAGCGAGTCTACAACCAAGTGATCTTGCCATTCGAATATGCCCGGAAGAGAGAGAGAGAGAGAGAAAGTGTTCAGTCCTGACTGCCAACCTCTCCTAATCTGTGAATCATTTACTTTGTACATGTACTCTTCTAGTTTACAAATAGATCTAGTCAAAGAGGAACTATTTAGAAATGTCTTTACTCATACAATGTAAGTACCAAGTTCTTATGTTAATGTCTCAAAGAATAAAGGTTCATTTGAAAAAAAATGTAAATATTACATTTTTAATGGATCATTTATACCGACTTACTGAAACCTAAATATCTTCTTCTTTTTTAACTTTTTAAAAAGCTAAAAAAAAAATCATCTTAATAAAAGCGATATATTTTTAGTTATAATTGATTTGCATGGGGAACAAAGAAAATTATGTCAATGTCAAGATGCCTTTTCAAAACAATCAAATTTCAAATTGATTTTATTTTTTGTTCACTGTTAGCTTATAATGCTCTGCTTTAAAGATTAATAAAAATTATTTCAGTCATGTTGATTTCTGTTTTCAGCTAGATGTACCAACAAGTGGACAGACTGAGTCTTGTCTTCAAACTTCACCAAAGAGAGAGAGACATAGGCCTATCCTGACTTGCCAAAATCTGATTGTAAAGACTGAGCTCTTTCTACCTGCAACAAAGTGCAGAACAACCAGAAGGTAAGAAACGGTATAAATATCTTAAATAGCGGTCTAATTTGAAATATCTTTTAAATACTAACTTACTAAGTGTTTGAGTATCAAATGTATCACTTCAGTGCCCAGTTGAAAATAATGCCAAATCTAAATACATTGAGTATCAAATATTCCTATTCCATTTGAATAAATTGTAACAAGCATGTTTTCACTTTGACAGTTGCATTACAATGCAGTGTACAAGTACTTTGCAAACAAAGAGAGGAGAATAATCTTATACACGTGTATCTCCATTTATATAAGAAGGGGAGCAAATCTATGATCAAATGTGTATTCTTGTTTTCTTGTAAATTCATTGCATCTTCTATTGTAGAGGATCATATGAAAGAACGGTATTCTATCTACTGAAGATGAGATCATATAAAAATCAAACATAAATGTAATCAAGTAAGATATTGTATGTAATGAAATATTTCTCAACCATGTCAATTGGCACAAGTGTTTAATGTGTGCACAGATGAAAATACGTCTGTAGTCACAGACCAATTAACTTTCCATTGTTATTATGTTGCGTTAAGTATGACGTAAGGGTGATATGCTGTGATGTATTGTTCTTTATTTTTATCAAGGTGTCAGCAACAAATGGACATGCTGAGTTTGGGATCACATCCACTAGAGTGAGGGGGAGATAGAAAGATGTCTTGACTGCGATGTGAATGCCCTTTCCAGCTCAGAAGTAAGTGTCAACGATTTGAAATTAGGAATATCATCTCATGAATACAAACCGATTTATGCAAGGAAATCATATCCTAATCCACATACAAATGAGAGCATGATACAATCACATATTTGTGTACAGGAATTAAAAGTGTCAAGATGACTTCCATCCTACATAATTCATTTTCAGTAAGATATGGCTTTAGAGCATCAAAGATGATAATAACAATGACATGATTAATGTATTACATGTAAGACAAATCAATGTTGACAGTGACCTGAAGATCCAAAATCTCATACTAAGGGATTCATGAGATCGTGATGATTAATTCTAATTCATGATGAATGTGTTTTGTTTTTTGTTGCAGTATGATTATCCTGATTCACTCATAAAAATGATAACTTATTCAAGTTTTTGTTAATTGTATTTTCGACCAGAATTAGCACAAAGTGGACAAAATGGACCCTGCAAACCACAGCCAACTACGGACAAGAGAGAGAGAAAAAAAAAAAAGAAAGAGACAGATGTCCTGACTACCAACTTCTAATCTGTGCATCCTGTACTCTATTTCGAAAGGAAATATGGGAGGTAAGCAATAATACAATAATGTAAAATGTAAACCCCAAATATGTTGGAATATTTTGTCAAGCCTTTGACATCTTGACCAAATTTTTGACTGTCGATCCTTCATTGGGCAGAAAATTAACGCATGTTTTGCTAAATGAATGCAGTACTGCATATGCATGTAGTCAATCACTCCAACAACGAAGATTTACATGAATTAACGCTGATTATTTTTTTTTTTAGCCTCTGTCAAAGATGGTTGCAGGAGTTTTTATGTTGTTGCAGTCATCCATTCACACGTACATCTGTTCTATTCTCATCTTGCAATAACTTAACATTTACTCAGCAGATCATCTTCAACTTTGGTTTTATACAGAAGAGATGATTACCTGCTGAGCCTTGTACAAGTAGCATTTTAGTTATTGTTGTGATTTTGCTGCTGATTGTAAATTACAGGGAAACCCTGATTTTTATTGACTGTAGAGCATTGCTACCATGACATTATATCTACCTTCGGATGGCAAAGTTACCATAACCTCTAAGCAATTTGACTTTGATTAGTTATGAGGGTATTGATGTGAAAGGTCACGGGGACATTATATGCACGAAAGTGAAAATTCTTCTGAATGGAATAAAAAGCTTAATGGAAAGAATTGGATATTTGGATCATGAAAGTTTCCTACATTTTATATTTCATCGTGTACTCACGGTTAAATTGCTACAATTAGGATCTATTGTATAAAATAATATTCTTTACAGTTTCAAGGAAACACACAATATAGAGGAAATCAAGTAACCGTATGTCTTTATTAGCGTATATGTCACTGTGTCTTCACCAAAGATTAAAATGCCCATGTCACTTTCCTCATCAAGTAAAGACAGATACACCATTCTTTCTCTCTCTCTCTCTCTCTGTGTCTCTCTCCAGAAACAACCCTGCCAGGCTATCCGGTCCGCATCCAGATTCCGTATGAAGGATGTCATCAGAACCTGAACTTACATGTGGAAAATGCATCCATCTAAACTTCTCAAATAAAATCACAATGTGCTTTCAGGACTATTATAGAAGTTGAATATATAAAAGACATGTGTATATATTAGAAATTTCTACTAATCCAGATTAAATGCTTCTTTTTTAATCTTTTTTTCTTTTCTTTTTTCCTTAGTGATGAAGTAAAACAAGGCCTGATATCAAAATGTGCACAACACTACTTGGCAAAGAGCATTTACAATATGATTTGATGTAGATCTACTTCCAATTTTGATGGCAGCATTAAAGGGATAAGGGATGGTCTTCTTTTGGTTGAGATGGGGGCTGAGATGGAGATTTTGTAAAATAATGAGAACCCTGTTATAAAATATCAAAGAGTAAACAATACCAAGAGGAATTCCAAATTTATTTGTTAAAAATTGGTTTTGAAAAGGCTGAGATGTACAAAAACAAAGAGGTCCTAATAAAGGTGGCACCCACTTCTAATAAATATCATTCTGTGTCACTTTTTAAAAAAATTTCTCGGCCGTTTCAAAACCAAGAACTTTAATCAAACAAACTTCAAATTACTCTAAGAATTTGATGCTCTTTCATATTTCATAAGTTGTTTTTATTTGCTTGCAAAAAGTTAAAGTCTGAATCTTCATCTCAACCAAAACTATACCATGCCTTTGAGACTCAGAGTTACAAGCCGCATACTAGTAGTTCATGGAAATTGATCCTGTTATTTCCTTTGAAGCCCAAACGCCAACATTTTAATCCTGTCAGATTGTAGTGTCTTTTGTTTTTGTTTTTTTTTTGGGGGGGGGGCAACAAAAGGGAAGTGAACTTTGCCTTTCTTCATCAGATGGAGGAAAATATGTGACATATTAGAAAAAACAAGAAAACTTCACGTTGAAGTGCTTAAACAGAAAATTTCACAAAGTAACAGTTGGTGAATCTGAAGGGAAATAGCATAGAGCATGTTTTTTTTCTTTTCTAGTTTATAAAAGAATAATATGTAGCTTAAAGGAACGAACATAAGTAAAATGTTTCAATCCAAACGCCAAGTACAAGAAGTAGTGAAAAGAAAATGTACTGGTCAAGATGTATGTTTTGCCAGGTTTCTTTCACATGTGCCATAATTGTCATGATGTTGGTAATACTGTAATATATGTTAGCTATTCAGGGCCCCAGCAATGTATTCTGGTGTATGGTATTCTAATCAGCATTTTGGTAACCAGCAACATAGATGTCAAGTGCTGCTATTCTAGTAAATGTACGCTAATGGCAAATCATTGCTTTAAAAAAGAGAAATTGCCTCGTTTACTATTTACTGTATTTCATTTGTGAACGCTGTTTGAGACGGTGGTTGCGGGCGTGTGCACAATGTGTAGTACGTTTTGTTGGTTGACTGGGAATTTAGAGTGTTGGTGATAACTGAAATGATTTTTTTTTTCACAAATTTGTGATAATATAGAAAAAAAAATCGACTTGCAAACAAACAAGTTGTTACATGTCTGCTCCAAGGACATAGAACTTGGCCAAGGATTAATACATGTATAATCTGCAATATAGACTCGATGATATAACCGACTTAATGATGGGAAGGGGAAATGAGGCTGTTATTGCATTGTACGCATTTCACTTCTACTTCCTTTTTACTTCTTGTTTTCTCTTTTGAGGGTGATATTTGCCTTACTTTTTCACACAAATCCGGGATACATAATAACATTTTTATGTCGCCGACTAAGTGTGCGTTCCAAACAACGTTCAAGTAAACAATCAACCATCATAAAAGAAACATTTAGTATAAGTCTTCTGCGGGAGAATAAATCAAAATAAAATGCAAACACCTCGCCTTAGAACATTACAAAAGTAAAAGTGATTTCGTGCCTATCCCTTGCAGGGCTCCGTTTCAGGGCCTGAGAATGCAAACTATATAGCATTATGAATTCCAAAGCATTTTCGGGGGAAGGGGTGAGTATGCAGGATGGGAGATTTGGTATCGTAATTTTTCCCAGTAACACGTGATTTGTTATCACGGTTTCCATGACAACCATTTCCGAACATAGTAAACAATTTATATATAACTCTTAGGTTTCATTGTTAAACATAGATTAGTTAGATTGATACATTTTTCACACACACACAAAATGTTTCAACACTTTCGTACGTTTTACAATTATGAATATTTGAAATTTTCAGGGAGTGACCTAATGATGATCAGTTGCCATGGTAACAACACTACTGATTTTATTTTATTTATTTATTTATTTTTATTTATCTATTTATTTATTTTTTTTGGGGGGGGGGGAAGAAGCACATTTCAGTCATATCAAGGTGCCACAAAGGGTTTTGCAGTCAGCTATCCAACCTGTCCATTGACTTCGCCAATTATGTAAGATAAATACCTACACGCACTATACCATGTACAATATATATGGGCTTACGCTATACATTCTATTTTTCATTCAAAATGCGCGTCCGGTAAAAATACATCGTCCCATTTAGGATAACATAAAACGAGTTATCTTTTGCCTTATCTTGTAATTTCTTTGCTGCATAAGATATCAGAATATATATTATATTTCGGAAAAATAAAAACTTTTGAATAGATTGATTTAGGTAGTTTTAAAAAACTTTGAAATATTGGTAGATGTTACAAAGTACAATTTTGAATAAATTAAGTTTTTATGTTTCATTGCGCCATATATGTGCGTGTAAAAATTCTGCATTCAAATGCATATTAGTCAGGTTCTAAACTTGAAATAGAAGATAACACATTTCTAGTTTGAAAGGTACTTATCAACCATTACTTATTTCGGTAAAAAAATAAAAATCGTGATTTTTGACATTCTTTCAAATTTTGTGCTAAAAAAGGCATTTTCGGCAAAAACGCGCTTGACATCCGGCCGTACGCTAAACTTGAATATTTTTGCAAGACTTTCAGCTGGAAAACTTAGCATTAACAAATTTTGCCGTCCAAAGTAAAAAAAATCGTCTTGGCTGGCCTACTATTAAGGGGGTTTCACACCGAGCTTACGTACTGTTGCGTAGAGTTGCGTAGTGTTGCGTAGTGACTACGCAACACTACGCATCTGTATGCTGTGAGTACGCAACTCTACGGAAGAGTACGCCGAGGGACGCAAAATACGTACGCGAGATGTACGCAAAAAATTAAACATGTTTAATTTTTTCGCGTACCCTCCGCGTAGAGCACTGATACGCAGGTTTTACGCAAGTCTACGCAACCCTACGCAACTGTGCTCCATTTATACGCAACAGTACGCGATCAAACCGTGTTCACACGAAGGCACTTTTTCGGCTCGCGTATGACTTGGCGCAGTGTTGCGTACTGTTACGTAGACATTTACGTAGACTTGCGTAGACCTGGCGTACATTTACGTAGTGTTGCTTACAACTGCGTAGGCAATTATTATTGGTGAAGATTTGGCATTCAAATGTGATCCATGTTTGAAAACTGCATGATATCATTCATCCCACTGGACTCTGAATGGCTGGTGAATGTATCTTCCTGTGCTCTTCGAGTCTTCATTATATCTTTTGTAGGCCTAATGACTGCAAAAGGCCGAAAAGGAAGAGCAAATTGCTGTGGTAGGTGCGAGAGTTCTTCTCCTGCTCATTTTTACATACCTCTACTGATCAAGATGCAGACAATTTGCCAGCACTGTTTGAACTTATCTGGCAATAAAGCTCCAGCGGGAAGTTCCCTTTGATAATCACCGAAGTAGAGGAAACAGAACGTGCTTCCAGCCTTATTTTAAAGATCCTATATGAAGGGAATAAATGTTCGTAAAATTCGTTTGTAGATGAAATATATGTTGGTAATTGACCAATTATGCAAAAAGTTTGGCTCAAATCCCCGCAAGCATCTAGATATCCGCTATTTGCAAGTCCCAAACATCCCCCTCCCTCCCCCTCGAAAACCAGCCACAGTACGGGACTCCAAAAGTTGTGACGTCACGCCAGGGTAGTTAGAGCCACGGGCCCCGGATGCTCTGTAGAAAAGCATTTGGCATCGGGAAAGAATTTCTGTCAATTTTTTTTCAAAGTCTGAAATCTCTGCTATTTATACTTTTGACACCAACTCTTTACTGTTTGTCTACACTTAATAGTATTATCATGAACTGCTTCTTCTCAAACAATTATTTTGTATTACTATGATCTGCAACAAGCCCAAATTTCACACAATTATCACAATTTTCTCCTCATAGTTTTGGTGCGAAAGTAGATCCGGTCGGCCGTCGGTCGGTATGACGTATCACCTCGCAGCTCGTATCGTATGCATTGTACGTACGTACGTGCGGTTCACATTTGTATCATCGTAACTTTTTCATAGCGGTTCGTTTCGAAATTTCGCGTCGATCAATTTTGAGCTTTCACTCCTTCCGAAAATGGCCGAGAACAGTGAGTTATCAGAGTGATCTTTTTATGGACTTTGAGGAGTACGTTAGTGAAGAGGAATGAAGCGACAAAAGCAGAGAAGGGGACGAGAATATAGACGAGGACGATGGAAGTTGGGAAGATGTAAGCTGGGGAGAGGACGATGGAGAAGTGGGAGAGCAAGGTGCTGTCGACGTCAATCCAGCCGGGGAAGCAGCGGCAGGGCCACGGGTGCCGCAACCCTATGAGCCGCTGCCTTTCGATGGAGATGGAATGGCAAACGACGGGGATGCTCCTCGTCTCGATTTTAGACATATTCATTAAGACATATTTCAAATTTCATGGCGAAATGATGTTTCTATCTTGAGAAATTTAACTTTGAAATCACAGCAATATCACCCCATTTTTTTACGAGCACGCATGAAAATGTGACCCAAATCATGTTTGCAAACAACGCCGAAAAGCTGCATTCGCGTGTGGATCTCCAGCGATCAGATAATGAGCGTACAGCGGTTAGAAAATACGCGTAACAAGCGCAGAAGCCACTCCCCCTATGTGTTGTCATACCCTGTGTGCGCTGCGTGCGTACGTACGTGCTCGGTATTCAGTTTACATTCGATTCACATGTACCGTATTGAGCGCCCTACAACACGTACGAACCCCGCGTATGTATGCAGGCGCAGCTAGCTAGCAGCAGCTAGGCAGCCCCGCCGGTAAAATTCGGGGAGCCGAGCGGACGAGAGAGCATCGCGATTGCAAGCCAGGGCAGCCGGCATGGCGAGCATGGTTACGTTCGCACTTTGGCTAAGCGGACATGATTGTATTCACAACCGACTTCTCGGCTTTATAGTGCCAGTGACTCGAGCATCGCGAGTGCACTTTCGAAATATAAATGCCATATAAATGAACAACGATAAGATCATAACCAATCCACAAGTAAACTAATAATAGTAGACAGAAATTTAGTCTGGTTGTTTTGCAAGACGTACGTGATTTGTGAGCGTGACTGTATCCGATATGTACAGTACAGGGTGCGTGCTATGCTGTGATGCGTGTTGTAGGCCTATAGGAGCTATCGCAAGCGACACCAGCCCAGTTTCCTGCCTCGATATGCACATCATACACAACACATACACACACACACGTAGTGACACACACACACAGAGGTAGCTCTTTGCTGGCAGCATCTGGCGTCCGCACCGTACCGCGCGCTGGCACGTACAGAGTCGCATCACTCGCGGATTAATCTTTTACGCGGGACGTTATTTTTCCAACCAAAATAAAACTAAAAAAGTCCTCTCAAAATTCTAAATTTTCTGAATATTATGTGATGTATCAAAAAATCGTTCACTAGAACATTTTTTTCTAATAATTCTTAAACAAATTAGAACATAAAATCCATCATAAGAGAGCGATATGACGCAATTTTAAAGCTTTGACAGCACTGCATTTGCGTGGACATAAGAGGGAATACCCTTACGTGACATCATAATCTAGGGGTCTTGACTCAACGGGGAATAAGGCTTCGATATTTTGACGAAATTTGAACGCATATTCCTCAAAAACCAACCTTTTTAGGGGTTTGAAAGATGTGAGATAGGAAAGTATGGTTAATAAGCCTTTCAAAAACACAAACAGTCCAGTTTTTGGCGATCGGCTTCTTATGTGAACTTTAACTGACCAAGAAAAGGTACACGTTCTAATGGAGTGGGTTCAATAGCACCCGATGCTCTATGATAAGGCTCGTGAAGACTATAAAAAGGACGCTAAGAAGCTGCTGTATCAGTCATCAAAACACTAAAAAATGGAGATTGGGGTAGAAGGTATGCTACAGTATAGTGATCAACCAGGCTAGCGCACGCAGACATGGGTGAAAACTCAACGAGACAAAGTTGGCAAGCTAGTAAAGATTTCTGGAGGAGCATCAGGGAGAATCAGTATAAAGACATGTTGTCTTCCCATGTTATTGGTGGCTTGGATGCCCAATAAGGTAGAGGAAGCTACTGCAATTGCAAGTGCCATTAAATCACACTGATCTAAATGATGGGTATCTCATCTTCCCATGGCACCATGAGGCAGTTTCTTTGCTCATTTTCTGCTCTGCTTGTGTTGCCACGCTATGTACAGTTGTTCCATGTCTGGCAGGTGGGTATTGTACGTATCTCCACGAACCTGAAGTTAATTCATGATAATGCTGCTGGTCATCTCGATCAGGTGAAGATTATTGCAAGTTTGAAGCTAGGTTCTAAAGATTTCCTGAAATGTGTATCTCATTGTGTAATTCTCGGTGCATGTCGTGTCAGGAGTTTATTGAACGCCTGTGGCTTCATTCACATGAAATTGAAGAAACATTGTTGGCATGCAGTGTTTTTCATCAGTTGTTCGTATTGCCCCTTGGTCGCCGCTGGATCCGAGATTTGGCCCACACACTTCTTAATTCGGATTCTTGCAACATCTTATTTTCTTCTCTTTTCTCATTTTTGCAAAACGTTCGTATTTATGGTCATGCGGTTTCTAGGGCAGCTAAATGCTGGAGAACTGAAGGTACCAGCAATGGATTTAACCTCCCCACCACATCATGTTTGAACAGCAGGCAATTAGTGGAATAAAAAGCAGAAGGCTATGCTGAAGTAGCTTTGCAGTTACATTAATTTGTGCATACGCCCGCGGTACGCAACTTCCCGCAACTGTAAGCAAGTCTACGCGGCCTGTACGCCCGACCTACGTTTATGTACGCAACTCTACGCCCGCTACACGCCGATTACGCTACGTTGATTCGCGCTTCCTACACAACCATACGTAACCTTACGCCGAGACTACGCAAATCCTGCGCGGATCATCACAATTATTTTTTCATGAGTACGCAGCCGATTTCGGCGTAGTCGCTACGCAACTCTACGCAACTCTACGCAAAGCTTGGTGTGAAACCCCCTTTGTCGGTCTCTTGAGCCTTTTGTGCGTAGTGTCGAACTCATTGGCTGTTATATAACTCGTAGGCTTATTTTACTTGGTGCCGAACTCATGGGCTTTATTTACTCAGTGTTGAACTCGTGGGCTGTATGACTTGTGAGCTGTATGACTTGTGGGCTGTATGACTCGTGGGTGTCGGTCTCATGACGTGCACCCTTACCCGATTGGGTAGTGATAAAAAAGAAATCTGATGCAAATGTTTGTTCAGTTGTATCACAAAACATTCTACCGTATACAAATGTTCAATAAAGCCTAGAATATATAAAGGAGATACATTCATTACTAATTACCCTATTACACCATAGTTGTAACCGGTTTATTATAGAAAAGATTTTATCAAAATTGTTGTTCACATTTAGTATTTTTAACATTACGTAACATCGATGGTGCTGATCAACTATTTTACATTTGTAGTTGTTTCTCTCACTAACTAACATTTTAGACCTTTTTGAAGCACTAATGCTGGTTGTTGATTTTTTTTTTCATCTACAATTTTAATGGTAAATAGTGCATTTAACCATGTTCCTCTTATCTAGGCTATTTACAGTTATTCAACCTGAACCTCTCCGAACACGCACCTTCAAGAAAAAAACAAAACAAGAATAGTCCTTGCTCACCGTACGACATGCTGTTCCTGGCACCGCTGCCTGGAATTCTCTTTCTCATGAAAATCAATACGGCTATGCCAAAAATGCCGTCAATCTTTGTAAATAAAAGCAACTCCAGTTGCAAGGGTCTTGCCTGCGCTCCAGAGGGTCATATTCCTCTTTATATTCGAAATGCTGAAAAAGTTGAAAAGTTTAAATCTTTGCTGAAAACTTATCTATTTTAATACTCAATCCGATTTTTTTTTTGCTGTTGCTGTTTAATGTACATAATGCTGTATTTATCTTTTTTCCGTATTAATCCCGCTAACTAACGTCAGTATCAAGCGTTATATAAGTGTTTTTTTACTATTATTATTACTACTAGTAGTAGTAGTAGTGGTAGTAGTAGTAGTATAGTAATAATTATGATTATTATTATTATCATTATAGTAATAATTATAAGTATACGTAAATAAGAAGTGAATTGATCAGTGTTTCAGTAGTAGCCAGGATCATGGTCAGGATCAGGGTAGCCTCTTCACTGTTGCCACTGTCCTAGCAGAGGGGCCCTCCATTATTATAATTCTAGCATTGCCAGGTACGCATTTATATACCTGAGTCGAGAGGGCCGGCTCGTGGTGGATAAAGCATGAGAGATGTACGAGTATAGGGATAGAGATAGAGAGAGATAGAGAGACTTGCACTGGCACGACTTATCTTGTTTATCTGTCATCTGAAGTCGATACATGTGTGTATCGGGTAAAAATGCCTTTTAACTTTCTGTAAAAGTTAAAATGCTTCATAAATTGTCAGGATTTGCTGTATACTACATGTCCCTTTAATGAGGTGCAGGTCTAGCAGCAAAGAACGTTGTTTACAATCCAACGATTGTAAACATGATCATTTTGAATGTAGTTTGCCATGTGTATGCCCGCGTTCTTCTATCATTGTCATATTAAGCGATTATTTGATTTATGATTCAAGAATGGTTCCTGAAGCTATCCTGGACGATTGACTACGTTTGATGTGCTATGTCGACTTCAAAAATTAAGTGCAGAAGCTGGAGGGTACAAAAAAGGCTTATTTTGTTGAAGACATAATATTTTTCCGGCATTGCTACGAACGGGACATAATTTAGAAAGATGAAACATTGAGGATATGGGAAGGTGGTTATAGAATGTTGCTCTAGAAGGTTAACCCCCCTCCCACCCGCCCGTCGTTAGCTTGTCAGTCGTTATATTTGACATAAGTACGTTCTCAATGACAGCCCCTCTCATTCGCATGATTATTATTATCACTTGTCATCCTTTGAATACACCTTTATAATATTCCCGTCTTCATTCTTCGACTTGTTTTTCCTCTTATCTTTACTATAGAATGTTATTATCCTTGTCTCGGTCCATTGTCATATAGACCTACTTCAGTCGGTAACAATAGAAATAGATAAATACAAACACACACACACACATACAGACACACACACACACACACACACACACACACACACACACACACAAATATATCGTGGCTGTATTGTATAGGCCCTGTTCAAACATTGAAGTGGGAGTGTCTCTTCCCACCTCCCTGCTTCCACCCTTCTCGTGGATCAAAATGTAGTTCAATTGACAGGTTCGTTCCATCCGGTGATCGCGTTCGCGTCGGGTAGTCTCGTTACACAACCTTTCGTAGATTTATATTAAATCCTAGTACATAGGGTATTGCGTCCAGTTTACCAAGATCTTCTACGAATGTACGAATTTACGAATGTTCACGTATTTTACGCGATAATATTGGTATGCCTTTTACTCTGTGAATATATATATATATATATATATATATATAAATACATATATATGATATCACAAAAATTCGTACAGAAGACTAGCAGTACAGTACAGTTCAAATGCTGTACTGTACCCGTGCATAAAGCGATGCGCTCGATTGCGATAGTGCTATACCTTAAACATATGGGACTGTTTCAAGTAAATAAAACACGCACAAATATGCATCAAATTGCACCATTTACAACATGAAAATGCATAGGTAGGGAGGACACCTTCCTATTCCCCCCCCCCCCCCCCCACCCAACGATCAAATCCTGGCTACGCATGTGCATGCACGTGAGAGATCGCACTGTATGCATTCAGCACTGTATGCATTCATTGCAAAGAGAAAAGGGCTTTAGAATTGTCCCGTTGTCCTCCCCAAGTACATACAACTGAACCCGATGGAGGACCATCTAGTGTAGCTGACTATTATTGGGCTGTCCAACAATTGTGTCACATAGACATGAAAGCAAACAATAAATATTGCTCTGCTTAACGCTTTGAATATAGAAACATTACCCCCTCACCCGGAACTCCGGGGAGGGAAATAAACCAGATGATATTCAAATTGGTGACTTAAAAAAAAATCATGAAAATCCCCTAACAATCACTAACTGCTGACAGTAGGCCTACTTATAATAATTGAGTTTCAGTTACTGGAGAATAATCCTTGTTCGGTCCGTTTTCATGATGGGGGGGGGGGGGGGGCAATACCAAGGGACAGGAGCGAACGAGCGGGGGTAGGGAGTGTACCCAAAGAAAAGTAGGTTCAACGTTGCACCTTTACCAGTGTCATCCTGGGCATACTGGAAGCACTTTTTTGGCTTTAACTTTGCACCTTTCAGATCAGTTAGCACCTTTAAAAGGTGAAAATTTGTTCCTTTCTGGTCTAAAAGGTGCGAAGTTGACAAAATCGGCTGCTCATTACCACACCGATGTGTGCCAATTGTAGGTTGGTTTTTTTTTTCGATTTTTGTTTCCGAGAGAAACAAGGGCACAGAAATAAAATCTCTTAAAAGAGGCTGTACTTTGCTCATGCAGATTTGAAACCGCCGATCAGTTGCTAAAAAGAGAAAGAAAAGAAAACCTCTTATCAGCGAGCTTTTTCCCAACTTTTGCAACACGTGGCGTGCCATAATTGATTTATTTCATTTTGTTGACAACACAGAGTAGAGACCTCTGAACGGGGGGTTTCCAAAATTTTCCAGCACAAGTCTTCATTGTGTTTCCTGCAACGTTTCGTCTGAGGGACTCAGTTCAGTGCGTCTTTTGTTCAAAATAGCAGTCGGCCTGAAAGATATCTGTTTCCTCTCAATTATAAGGGGATATCATTTATGTACTTCTCTAATTTTCGGCAAAACGTGAGAACGAGAGTAACGCAAATCTTTCAACCTATCTTACCGTGGAATACTTGCAATTGCAGGAGGACGAAAATTAGTTTTGTTTTACAGATCATTAAAGTGCTTAAACAGTCTTCAAAGAAATTTGACCACAGGTGACTATTTAAAGTCTTCAGTAAACCACGATGGCTTCTGCTAGGAGTGTTTCATGTCTGTGTTTCGTGATACGAATTATTGGAATTTTAGGTAAGATATTAAAGCATTTTGTTGATTTCCCGTTCCTCTTATCTGGTTCTAACTCCTTATCCTCTAAGGAAGTCTAACAGACGAAGCAGAATTATTGCTTCTATTATTCATTTTGTTGGTAATGGACTGAAAGGAACGCTTATCTTCAGTGAGTCCTGATTTTGTTTTCATCGTACATCGTAGTGCATTTGCGGAGAAATACTAGTAATCTACTAATACAACAACCACTACTAGTACTACTACTACTACTAGCTGTAATGACGATAATAATAATGATGATGATGATGATAATAATAGTAATACTAATAATAGTAATAATAATGATGATAATAATAATAATAATAATAATAATTATTATTATTATTATTATTATTATTATTATTATTATTATATTATTATTATTACAATTATAATAATAATGGTCATTTTACCAAGGGTAGCCTCTTCACCGTTGGCACAGCTCTTCCAGAGGGCCATGCCATCATCATTGTACCCCAGCATTTGTCTGAGCCCAATATTTTGCACCAGGAACATTGGGGGTAATAATATCTCGTCCAAGGATCCTTCGCAAGCAATTGGCCCGATTTGAACTCGGAACCCCCAAGTCAGAAGTCATTATTATTCGCTTTACAACAGTGCCCCCTCTTTAAAATAGATTCTTAGCTCTATGAAAAGAATAAGCACCATTGAGATTCCATTGACTATTGTCAAATTGCCATCTATTTGTTGTCACATGTAAAGGGTATTACCTTGCTGTGACGTCCCGTCGTATCATGCTTACGACCTACTGAAGGCGGTGTTCGCAAAATATTCATGAAACCGTAAACGTAGATTAATAGGTGTTTTTTTTTCGCGTCCACATAGATTTTATTTTATTTTATTAACAGATTTTATTTTATTTTATTTTATTTTATTAACAGATTTTATTTGTTCGCGTCTACAAAGTTGCCTCATTGTTTAAAGCCTACAGTGTTCCCTCCCTTCACATCATTCACCATAATTCACCATATCTCTCTGCCCTACGCTGAATGACTCTCTCCCTCTCTTTCTTTCTCTCTCTCTCTCTCTCTTATACATATGTGTGTATACATGTATACAAACTTGAAAATAACATGTTTGCAACGTGCTTCCGAATAACAGAAGAACAAAATAAATGTCATATTTTTTACCCATTTAGCTGAACCTCCTTTCATCACCGTGCTGTCAATCAGATATTCATCCATTGAGACTACGTCTAACGACATTTTACCCGAGTATCAATGTTATCGCAGCGAGGGGGACGATGACGTGGATCTTGACTTCGGCCGACTAGTACCGACTACATCGTCTTCACCTCCGGACCCACCGGAAGAAGTACCTCACTCTGCAGACGAAAATGTCCTGCGCATTTTCTTCCCTCATTCTCCCTCATCATGGCAGAGTGACTGGACAGGTATCTTCTATTGCCGTGCATCTAGAGGAGACGACAGGACAACCGTTTCGACATTCTTCACACGTGGCGATGGTACCAAAAAACTACCTTCAACATTTGGCAGAATAAACTATAACTGCAAGAATTTAGTCAGTCATTGTCTCGTGAAGTGTTGAAAGAAAGATTAACAAAATAAAAACCCTCCATTTTAGATGTTCCCATAATGGCCATTGGATGATTTGATAGGAAAGAAAGGGTCTCGGAAATGTCCAGGCTATTGGAGGGGACAAAGAATCTTAAACTTGTAATCTCATCTGATTTAGGTACATGAATGTGATCGATATCAACCTATTAACTATTCGGACAGTATTCGCCAATATTTTGAAGATTCAATTTTTGAAAAGATCTTAACTAATGAAGAGAAATTATGCCCTGCTTGTCAACGAATTTCTCTCTGAGAAGCATATAAGGCAAATCGGGTGACGCATATACCCCTTTCGATTGTCGTATCAATGTCAAAAATAATCTATAGGTGTCTCACTAGATGAACCAATACATTAACACATCCTCGACCAGAAAAAGTGAAGATGCTTGTCTCGTCTCTCTTCCGAGACTATCCTGATGACATGAAAGACATCAATTACCTTTCACTTATTTCATTCCGACATCAACAAATTATTTAATTTCAAGGCTCTCATTGGATTGTCTGCTGTATCAACATCCTTGCAATCCTACATCCACATTTAATTTCCAACAGCAAAGTTTGCGCCAAGGGAAGGGGCCTTCACTCGCACTGTCAACGTTGGTGACACTGGAGTGATCATCAGCATGGACGTTTTACACGGACCTTCGGCTGTAGGAGGGGTCATCAACTGGCGCAAGAATGGTGGTCAGCCGATTGCCATCCAGAATGGGTTGACAGATTTCACACTCATGGGACCAATTCGCCAGTCTGATCAAGGTGTCTTCGAGGTTTATTACGAAAATGAGAGGGATACTGGAAGAGGTGGCCTGTTTCGTCTCATTGTCAGAGGTTAGACTACAGTGTTAGTAAATGTAGCTATTCTTGATGTTGTGATATGTTTGCTTCTTGATTTTAAGTCGTTTTATTACTTAGAAGTGTATTAACACTAATCTAATTCCGGTTGTTGAACTATATGTATATGTATCCATGATATGTGCATAGATTTATAAATGCAATACCCTCTGTCCTAGTGAGCTTTTACAACATTCATAACAAGGCAGGGGAAAAAAAAACTGCTGAAAACTGCTTATTCAACAAAGGCGAGCCAGTGGAGTGAAATGGAGTCAGGCGGGCCCTGAGTTGTCGATCCTAGCTATTGCTAGCAAAATCTTCGTCAGAAGTACTGGGTGAACCTTCTATAATATCTTGTTTTTCGCAGGCAAGATAACTAATTCAGATAAAAGCAAACAAATGCCTTTAATTATGGACATAGAAACAAAGCAACGAAACATGCAGCAACAAGAAGGGGCCATTAACACGCACTCAATAAGAACAAAAAGGGGCAAACTGGGTGTCAATAGCAAGGAAATGTCGACACTTTAATAGATTGCCCCTTATATTCTTATTGTTCTATGTCCCTGGAATATACTGTAGGAGTAGTCGGTTCATGGTACCTTGCTGTGTGTCTGTGGCTCATAACAGCAGAGTGGATTTTACTTTCTTCTGCACCCTGTTTGTCATTTTGCCTTTAAGGAGGATTAAACCAGGATCTAAAGCTCAGGCCCCTTTGGACTAAATTCGTCATTCATAACATAGTACATGGCATAAAAACAATATGAATTAAATACAATGTACTGAAAATGTAGTTTGCTTCATAAACTATAGGAGGAAGGAATTATTAACAATTACTCTGCTATAGGCTATTGTTAAAAAAGAAAAGGAGCCTAAAATTTCTTTTGTGTGTTTGTGTCTATCTGTTTGTTTGTTTGTTTGTTTGTTTTTATGGTGCATCTGTTTGCTTCCACACCCGTGATACAGAGTGTCCTGCCGGCAAGTGGGATCCACCTGATTGCCTTGGAGTGTGTGATAAATGCTACAATGGAGGAATTTGTGACGACAAGACTGGCTACTGCATCTGCCCGAATAACTTCATGGGACCAAATTGCCTAGAAAGTAGGTTTGAAACATTCAAGAACTGGTTACATTAATTCAGTCCCACCTGTGTAGTATAGGCATTATTAAAGTGTAAAGTGATTATTTTACAGTCTGCTGTTGAAGTCAACAGCCAATGTAATCACCCTTCCAGGTCATCCTTTGTTTTGTTCCCTTTGTTTCTGATTTCCTACACTCCTTTCTCTCCACCCATACACTGGGAGATTCATCGCCTTTTACGGTCCTTCCATTTCCTCTACTTCCTACCCAACTCATCGCATACCGGCGATGAGCGCTTTTAGAGGGATGCCTCAACTTGAAAATTAACGCTTGCACTGACTATTTGTTCACAAACACCTGTCTCATCGAGTCATTATTTCGGGGTGTAGAACACAAAATTGGCGTCGGATGATTTTTTATTCAGAATGGTAGAGCGTTTTCACGTGCCCGACTCGGGCCCGTTCGATCGAAGTCCAGTCATCTAGCTTCCCTCTCATGGTGGAAATGGTGTATGTACTATTTTGACTGCCGCCTGCGTAGCTGACACCAACTATACAGCTTTTTTGTTCTTCTTCTTCTCTTTCTTTATCATCATCTTGCCGGCCCCGGAACACAAGATGATTTATTTTCGGCGTCGACGCAGAGTCATAACCCACCTACAGAGTGACAGTAGCTGTCCTGACTAAGTGCATATAGCTTTCCGCGAATGTTGCGTTGGAGCAATATCATAGTTTCGTTAAGAAAGTCAATTACTGGCAGACGAAATCAGCAACCGTTTGCAGTCACTATCCATATCACGTGAACACGGTGACGCCGATTTATGAATAAAGTCGGGATCGATTCAAACACCAGTGCCAATCGCCCGGTGTCCATCATCGTTTGTTCCTTTAACGAGACTTGGAAGTGCACACCGGCCTGACATCCCACGCCCCAGTGAGGGTCAGGGCAAAGATAGAGGCTGCCATGATAGGGGATGGAGTCTTCCTTCGACAGAAGGACACCGGAGTATACAGACGCGATATCGTCCTACCCAGTGACATGGGAAGAATCGCTGTGGAAATTGCGGTCACAATGGATATCATACCAGCGACCCGCCACCCGCACAAGGCCAGAACTGCATTAAGGACGGAAAACACAGGCACTATAATCTGGTGTGTCGGAGCGCCAAGCTGGAGAGAAGTCGGGGTCTCGAGAAGGACGACGAAAAGCCATCAGTCAATTGCGTGGGCGAGTAACACAACACGGGCCCCCAAATACATCTCGAGCTCACCGAAGAACAAAAATAATACAGTCACAAATCCAAAGAACTTAAGACTGGGCGACCTGAACTCGCATTTGTCCGCTTTTGGTGTGATCCCGCCTTCGTACAAGCGCTCGATTAGTGCTTCGAGCTGGTCAGGGATCGTTTCGCCTTCAAAGTTGTAGACAATGATGCGTCCGAAATACAATTGCTTGTCATCAAAGACTCTCGGTTTCATGTCCCCGAACCAATTCGTAATCACCCTTTCGGTCATCCTTTCTTCTTTCTGTTTGTCTCTAAATTCCCACACTTCTTTCTCTTGTCATATCAATGTCAAAATAATCTTTAGGAGTCTCACTAGATGTACCAATGCATTAACACAACCTCGGAAAAAAAAAGTGAAGTTGCTTGTCGTTACCAGTCATTAATGATCATTCCATTTCCTCTGCCACCTACCCTCGTACCATAATGGACGATGTGCGGCTGTACAAAGCATATAGTAATTTGATCAACACCTGTCTCATTGAGTCATTCTATCACCGAGGTGCAGAACACAAAAAAGTGCGAAAACAACTTCCACAGTCTTCCATCCTAACACCAAGGAGGCCCGTCGCCAGCTCTCAGTAAATGTCAACGGGTCACCACTGCAACTCTACACCCACATACCTTGGCTGACTTACAAACAACATGTAGATTCACTGCGTGCTATAGTGTCCTCCAGGAACAATCTCCTACGTCTTCTATCTCATTCTATTGCAAGCCCATCCATTGGCATGAAAACTTCCGCCCTCGCCCTGGTGTACAGCACTGCGGAATATGCCTCTCCCGCGTGGTGCAGCAGTGCACACACTAAGTAACTAGACACCACCCTCAATGGGACCCTGAGGATTGTCATCGAATGCATGAAACCCACACCAACGAATATCCTCCCAGAAATGTCTGGTATCGCTCCGGCCGCCCTTCGCAGGAAACACCCCACACCTACAGATTTGTGAGTAAGGCCGCAGAAGACCCAGACCACCTCCTCAATGAAGTCATATTGGGATCCGCAAAGAGCTTGGTCGCCAACGCCTACCTTCCCACCGCCTGTTCCCCCGCCTGTCAGCTCCCCTTTTTGACTCAAACTATAACACCCTCCAAGCATGGAGAATCAGCTGGCAGCAGACTCCCCGACCCGCCAAACTCTCAACTACCCCGAACACCAGCTTACCACCGGGCACAGACCTACCCCGCGATGATTGGGTAATACTGAATCGGCTACGTTCAGGAGTGGACTGGTTCGTATGCCAACATGCACCGCTGGGGCCTGCGCGCTTCTACGGGTGCACGTCTCGAGACCGACACCCACGAGTCATACATCCCATGAGTTATACAGCTCACGAGTCATGCAGCCCATCAGTTCGACACCAAGCTAACACGGCCCACGATACCGACACACTGAGCCCCGCGTTGTATCTGTCGAACTCGTGGGCTGTTTTCACCTAGTGTCGAACTCACGGGCTTTATTTGCCCAGTGTCGAACTCATCGGCTTTATGACTCGTGAGCTGTATGACTCATGGACCTGTTTTCAATTGTCGAACTCGTGGGTGTCGGTCTTGTGGGATGACCTGGCTTCTGCAGCCTACCCATGCGGTGCCACACAACAGACGGCCCACCATATCATCCACGAGTGCCCAACCCTTGACCAACCGACCAGCCTAGATCTCGACAATCCCAACCTCGATACAGTGAGCTGGCTGCAGCGACTTGGTGATACTGCATAGCCGTCTGATATGAAAGAAGAAAAATAGGAAAAGTATCGGTGTTAAAAATATCACTGAGATCTACTTGTCGTTTTGTCTTGTCAAGTATCGGGAATAGACTTTGAGCGTCTGTTTGGCTGAGTCAGCATGGATATAGCACCACCGCATTTTTGATACAGAAAAATATCACTTACCATTGTATTATCATACCTCGCCTAGACGGAGTTTTAAATAGTTTATGAAAAGTAATAGTTGTCAAGAAAAATTGTACTTACTCAAAGAATTTAAAGTTTAAGTGATAATTCAGTTCGCATTACCATCAAAAAGGACACATTGCTTTTAAGTTGACTACACGTTTGATGCCCATTGTATTGTAATGTTTAGAAAGTGTACTATTACACCATGTACTTTTTTATCACATTTTTGAAAGTCAAGGAAGCAAAGCAAAATGTTCTTGTTCAGTTAAGCTAAATTCCATGCCATTTATTTCCAGCAAATGTTAGGAAGATATATAGATATGAGATATAGCTACGCGATCAATTTAAACATGTTCATGACACATCTCTATAGAAAAACAAAACAAAACAGAAACTTGTGACGAGTGTTTCTTCAAGATGAGTGAATATGATACTCCATGATATCCGATAGGATAGCAAATACACAACCCTGGCAAGGACAAAAACAGAGACAGACACCGAGAGACGAAAACAGAAACAAAGACAAGGAGATACATACGGATATTGATGTTAACGGGGACATAAACATTGACTTTACATGATAATAACAATAAGGGTATAACAACAGACATGCAATCTCATATAAGTAAATATGAACATTATCAATACGTGTAATCTGTATTCTTATTTTGTATTAATCACTTTGCATGGGGAATTCCAAAACATCGGATCAAAGCCCTTATGTCAGGACCTATCATGACAACAGTGACTATTCGAAGTGATTATGAAATCAAAATTTAATGGTTATGATTCATGTTCTATCATAGTATGCAGACCTAGAGGAGGAAATCGCTTTGGTGTGAGCTGTGAGTTCCGGTGTACTCATCAGTTATCTGATGACCCTCAGGCTTGCTCGTCGTATATGTTTTGCCTTCCTGACCCATACGGCTGCACTTGCGACGTCGGAGTTAAGGGTTTAGCGTGCGACACTGGTAAGTCGAGCTCTCATTCGTCGCAAATTGACGAACTCAAGCATAGCAATACCTAAGTATAGTATATTTTAAAGTGTTTATGAATTATGTGTGTGTGTGTGTGTGTGTGTGTGTTTTAGGGGGTCTTCTCACCAGGATCAAGCTATCAATGTCAGAACATTATTTTTTCCTACGCTTTTTTCCTGAAACTACGCTTTATACGTTTTACAAAACCAACCTTGTACACAGTTTGAATGTATCACGTGTATGCCCCTTAAAATTGTCTCTCTAAGCGTGTGACTCCGGCGAATTCGGGCCTGGATGTTCCCAAACGTGTCATTGTCAAGATCCCTCTTCCTGCAGTCGATTCACGGGAGAATGCTCGGATAGTTCCTCTCCAGATAGCAACCTCTGTGAAAGCGGCTGGTCGGGACAAAACTGCCAGAGTAAGTTTTAACGGGCAGCTCATTAATGTCGTAATCTTTAAAATGAGAAATAATAGTAATTAACGATTAGACGATTATGGATTCAAGATGCGTGCTACAATTGCACGACTCTGTCAAACGCCCAAAGTTTGAACGTAGAAGAGAGGCCACGTAGGAGCAATATCATGACTGTGGTGATATGGATGAGACATAATAGCCTCCAAAAGCCCTTGGTCCGAATCCTGTGGTTGTCGGCGTGTACATCCCTGGACTACCCAATATACTGTATTTTTTCCACCAAAGGAAATGAATGGCACTTGTCAATGCATGTATCATAACAAAGAAATATGGACAGTTATCGCGGCATTGTAGTATGTTCTCAACTTTCACATTGTTTATTGCCGGTTTTGCTGAAGGAATGATCCCCTCCTAGGACAGTGTTTTTCATCAACCAAGTGATCTTTTCTTTCTGTATTTTTTCAGTTCCAGATGTATGTGACACTGGATATTACGGCATGCAGTGTATTGACAAATGTCACTGTGAGAATGACGTGTCCTGTGATAAGATTACTGGAGAGTGCCCTCAACGGCGGTGTGCTGCAGGATATCGCGTCGAAAGCGGACAAATTCATTGTTCCTCCGGTAATCATGCAATTGATACAGCAGTAGCAAAGGTAGTGGTATTATAGTAAATGTCTGTAAGATTGCCCCTGTTGACAAGCATTCTTTGACGTCATCGATTTCAGTAAAGATATTTCCATGACTGACATTGCACTCTGAGCATAGATTAATTTATACAGACTACATGTATTACTACAGATTGTTCACAGAACATACATCCTTTGTTTGTTTGATTTTTTTTCAAGTATACTAGTAGCCCAGTTATTATTCTTCCCAGGACCCTGGACAGAACCCCAACAGTAATGAGACTCGAGAAAACGTCTCTACCGATGCATACGAGATTGTCTTGCGATAGTGAGTCACGTTTTCTGCATGATGTCGATTATTTTGACTGTAAATATAAGAAGGGTGTCATTGTTAACGATCGATTCCCGTTAGAAGAAATGCAATGATGCTCGTCTGTGTATTCTTCGCAGAATGTCAACATGGATTTTATGGTGAGGACTGCGCCAAAGCCTGTCATTGCCAGGATGAAGCGTGTGACACAGTGACGGGGTCGTGTACGGGCCAGTGTCTGCTGAATTGGCTTGAACCAGATTGCCAAACTGGTGTGTTCTCTGTTGCTTCTTTACTGTATTCCATGTGATAATAAATTTATTTATGATCGTCATTGCCAATTTGTAATGAGTGTAAGGCTGTTTGGAGGAAAATCGTATATTCGTGATATGAATTCCCTGTAAGCAGATTACAACTAATGAAGTTCGGATGATAATAATAATAATAATAAATCATTTATTAAGCGCAGAAACTATGTCTATATATTCTACTGCGCTTCAAGAGCTCTTAAATTCCTTTGTTGCACAATACTGCATGGGAAGTACAAGAAGAAATAAGCCCATGCTAAAGCAAAAAAGTTTTCACTTTTGATTTAAAACTATTTAAAGTCTGACATTTCCGAATGTCTAATGGTAATGTATTCCACAACCTAGGGGCTGCACAAGAAAATGATCGGTCACCTAATGTAACTTTTGTTTTGATTTGGGGTATCTGCAATATCAATCTATCATTTGTACTGCGGAGATTATGGCTATGAATCTGAGATTTAAAATTCAATAATTCACTGATATAACCAGGGGCCTGACCATTCAGAGCTTTATAAACCAGCATCAATATCTTGAAATCAATTCTTTGGCGAATGGGCAGCCAGTGCAATTCCTTTAAAAGTGGTGTAACATGAGCAAATCTTGGGAGATTACAAATCAATCTTGCACACGTGTTTTGAACCCGCTGCAACTTAACTATCTGTGAATCCGGTAATCCGTACAACAGACTGTTACAATAATCTAATTTGCTTATAACACATGCGTGAACAATCATCTTCATGCTTTTCTGATCAAAATATCTACGGATGCGTCTCAAATTATATATCATATAATATGCTGATTTACATACACTAGTAACCTGAGATTCCATATTCAAATGGGTATCAAAAAACACCCCCAAGTTTCTCACATTATTGGATGGTTTTATAACAGTATTAGCGAATGATATACCATTTGATTCAAATTTAGAGACTTGCCGTGGAGTGCCAATGACTAACAGTTCCGTTTTCTTATCATTTAACATCATTTTGTTTTGTAATGTCCAGGTTCTAATGTACTCAATACATGATTCTAACACAGTTATGCAGTAGTCTTCGTTTGGTGTGTTAGGGCTGAATGACAAATATATTTGTGTGTCATCTGCATAACAGCGACAAGTGATAGCAGGAAACTCCTTTTCAATATTTGTGAGGAGTCTACTTGTGTACAGTGTAAACAGTAGGGTACCTAAACGTGACCCCTGTGGGACACCAAAAGGTACCGTGAACACATCAGAGACAATGTCTTCCATTTCCACTGTCTGTTTTCTACCAGACAATAAGAGTTAATCCATTCCAGAACTTTACCGTCAATCCAAAAATGGGTTCTCAGAGTTTTTGATAGGCAGGAATGATCAATAGTGTCAAAAGCGCCACTAAGATCAAGTAAGAGCAGTAAGTTGATCTTCTGGTCATCCATTGCCATCAGGAGATCATTTTTAATTCGAACGAGTGTTGTCTCAGTGCTATAAAAATTTCGGTATGCAGATTGATTGAATGGAAGAAGTGAGTTAGACTCAAGGTGTTCAAGGATTTGGTGGGTAGCAGCGCCTTCTACTAATTTTGAAATGTATTGAAGATTACTAACAGGCCTCAGATTACTGAATTCTGTTTCAACACCGGACTTCTTCAACAGTGGTTTAACAAGAGCAACCTTCCACAGAGCAGGGAATTGCCCTGTTGCCAAAGATACATTGATCATTGATGTTATGACAGGCAATAATACATCTAGATGTTTCATCAATAACTTTGTGGGTAATGGGTCCAATGGACAAGACTTCTTACTAAGTTTCATGATCAATTTCTCAACATCATTCTCAGACAATTCTTTAAAAACTTTGAGATCTACGATCTTTTTATCAAAAGGGGCTTCATCAATGACAAATTTGTTCACATTAATGAGTTTTGATTCTATGTCATTATGAATTTTCTTAACTTTATCCAAGAAATAGTTGCCTAAGTCATTGACAAAAGCTGTTCTATCCGTATTACATGGAATCACTGGTTGCTTGTTTGAGATATTCACAAGACCCTTCACAATATTAAACAGTGCTTTGGTGTTTTCTCTGTGTTCAGACACGAGGTCTTTGTTGTGAGTTTTGCGTGCCTCAAACAATGAGAAACTGTAAGAGTTTCGAAGTGACACATAATTTTTCCAGTCTTTCTCAGATCTTGACTTCAACCAACGTTTCTCAGCTTTCCTCTTTCTACGTTTCTTTTCTAATATAACATCAGTTAGCCAGGGTGTCTTAGGTCGCAAGACCACAGTCTTTTCTACCATCGGTGCATACTTATCTAACAACTCTTTAAGTGTCGAGTCATACAGAATAGCTAATTTAGAGATATCAAAGGATTTTTCTTTACAAAGACATCTTTCAGCAATATCATGTTTAAACAGGTCAGTGTTGATGACAGATAACCTACGAAATGATATTTTCTTGACTGGAAAGTGAGCTTTACTTAAATTGAGGTAATACATTACAGGGAAATGATCAGAGATCAAGGACGAATAAGCCCAAGGTTTGCCTATTACAATGGTATCGTCAGACTGCCGTCTGATTAACAAATCAAGGGTATGACCGTGTGTATGGGTACAGAAATCAACTAGCTGGGTACAACAAAGACATTCAAGGAGGTCTAAGAAAGATTGTGAATCTCCATTTTTAGTATCAACATGTATATTGAAATCTCCTGTAACTAGAACAGGAACATTAGACAGCAGATGACTTTGAATATAACTGTTGAATTCTGATACAAAACTGTTAGAGACAGATACCGGATGTGATTCTGAGTAAGGAGGCCTGTAGATGTTAATAAGAGACAAATTATATGATTTACATGTAATGTGATATTCTGCATACTCGAAAGAGTTCACCTCACCAGCAGCTGTTTGAACGGCATTAACTGTTTCTTTGTATACAAGTCCTGTTCCCCCTCCATGACGGTTGCTCCGGGGTCGATGGATGAACTTGTAACCTGGAGGTAGAAATTCCTGTAGCACGGCTGAGTCGTTCTCTGTTAACCATGTTTCTGTCTTTGGCATGAGATCAGGAGTTGTGTCACATATGAAATCATGTAATAGTGCTGACTTATTACGCACTGACCGAACATTCACTGAGCACAGTAGAAGGTTCGATAATGATTTAGATTTTCTGGATTGTCGAAGATGATTCCTTCTACGGCCTCCACGTCTTCCTCTCCGTGTCTTTCTGCGTTGAATTCCATAAGAACGGATTATATCACATACCTCTGAAGGCAACTGGAACTTTGTATGCCGCCATTGTGAGAGTTCTGCAGGAGTGCACTTGATACATGTACTGTGCTGAAGATCATTGTCAGGGATAGAACATGGAATAATGCCATCATTATCCTGTGGTCCGGGGTTGGGATGTATGTCACCACCATGTAACAGTTCTAGTTGGAAAGAAGCTGTTCCATTTGGGATATAAGGGATTCTCCTTTTGGAGATACTGCTTCCTGGTGAAGTGTCCATGAGTTGAAAGTTTGATACACCATTGCTCATTGCAGTACACAGCTTCCACAGATGCAAGCAGGCAGAGGGTTAATAATAGTCCAAGTTGAAAAGCTCCCATTGTGCTTGGAAGTGAGTTCTATTGTTGAAGTTCACCCAGGTGCACATTACATAATACCCTGCTAATACTATCAGCTTACATACAAGTGTGTACAAAGTATGGCCTCTTACCTTATGCACTGGTAACAGAACTCCATAAAGCTGCAAAAGTTGAACTTCAAAATACACACTGAAATCCAACCAATATGACTTCAAATTTGACCTGGCGTATCCAGACAACATATATGAATAACCAACAACAGTATAAATCTGTAAAGCAGTGCGAAACAGGCAAATGAGAGCTCTTTTTGGAGAGCCAGCAAAAGCATGTGTATACATGCTTGAGCGGTACTACCCATATATGGGTAGATAGATACAACGAAATCTCCACTAAGACATTCTTTCATGACGTCAAATGTGATAAATATCGTGTGGATTGAACGTGTAGCTTGACAGAAATTGAGAACATCAATGAGCATCTTCTTAAAGACAGGGTTCCGATTCATTCGATGTCCAACTGCCAGGGACACATTAATAAATCTCAAATAGCACCGGCCAAGGAATATGCGCATCGAATCATTGGTAACGGTCGACTCATGTCGATATTCTCCTTCTGTATGTGTACTTATATTCAGAAAAGTGATAAAGTTTTACACAATTCGTTATACAAGGTATGTATAGGTATATGTATGTTATGAAAATCTACTCCACGAAGCAATGCGTTACGTGGTCAAAACTCGTAATGTGATACATTGACATATTTGAACTCTCAAAACGTAGTGGCCGTGAAGATAACGAATCAGCGGGTTCGTTGTAAAAGATGTTGAACATGTCAAATCCTACGTTTTGTAAAAAAGAATATGATTGTATACCTTATTATTCTAATAAACTCTTCGGGTTGTCTTTACAGGCGTTGACGTGATCAGTAGGCACGTGCAGGTCAATCCCATCTCCCAAGCTTTGCTCTTTTGTCGAGCTCGTGGTAATCCACTTCCCTCTGACACTGATGTCGGTCTGTACAGGTATTCGTACCAGGACGACAGACATGACCAAACCGGCATACATAGGAATGGGTCTACAGTAGAGGCAGGGGGTGATGAGCGTATTGTGATATTCAGGGTTACCTCTATTCAAGAGGGAAATTACAGTTGCGGAGTCATCGGAACCACTGGGTTTGCTTACTACACCTTTCGACTTACTTTTCATGGTAAGTTAACCTGCAGTTCGGTTTTATCTTTCCCCTCCAATTTTCAGATAAAAAGGTTACATCAAAAGTGAATACACGCTATACATATAGATCTCATCCATTCTGACAACGGTTTCTTATGCCCGAAAACACCCCTTCCCCTTCAGTGGCGATCTCCAAAATGACTCTGTCATTATCTATACCATAGTTTGGGCAAGTACCATTTTCCCCGGATGAAGACAAAAATATTGGTTCAAACAAGACATTTTGCAACTTCTAAGTTCCTAGGCACCGTCTTAATCTGTTTGCAGAGTAACACACACACACAAAAAAAAATCAACACGGTGCATTGTTGTTGCTTAACTTTTTCTCATTTCAATGTGGCTTTTAAAAGGAATGTAATTAAGGTTTAAGGGAATCGTTTGCTATAGCTGTTTACACAAGATGTATGGACGTTGTGTGTCTTATATGAATTAGAATGGACCCATGTTTCAGAAACAGTCTCATGTAAAGTATATCTTTATTTGTATCATAAAAGATTGTTTGTTTGTTTGTTTGTTTATCATAATTTATAGACATACAATGGTTACCATGGCTATGCACTATCTTCAAAGATACACATAATCTTTTTTTTTTTTTCAGTGTTACCAGTCCTTACACATGCCCCTCGTGTAATCAGTCTTAGCCAGACGACGGCAGAACTCGAATGGTTACCATGGACACCTGGGGTAGATACCGGAGATCCTCCCCTGGTAGCCTACGCTATCTTCATCAGGAGAACGTCACAGGAGTGGTCAGAAGTGTCTAGAGTCTCGAGTTCATCGACATCAGTCACGATAAGCGACCTGGACGCGGACACGGACTACGAATTTAGCGTTGCGCCGGTACGAGAGGGAACTGGAGGTACCGGAACAAGGTCGGCCCCTGTCTTCTCAGCCACACTCTGCCCAAGTAAGTCTGACCATTTAGTGATCTAGAATACCGAAACCAGTGATCAGTGATTTGATCGTCAGGTTAAGTAAAGCAATCTCTATTCATTGCTAAGTAGTCTCAAGCCATCTGTTTCAACTGGCGAACAAAGTATAAGTTAACCCTAACTAGGCCGGGCTATTTAGGTAGATGATATAACTCGGCCGTCGACAGCGCGATCGCGACGGAAATGGGCATACACATTGCCTATGACGTAATTTATCATTTATGCTGAATTATGCTAATTTATGCATAGGATGCATGAAATCAGACAATTTGGTATAAATCACTAAATAAAGCTCAAAACAGGCACATTTCCGGGTTAATATTCTTTGTAGTGTCCTTAGCAAATGTAAAAGAAAAAAATTGCAATCAGAAAAATTGACCTTAGTATTTTATTGTTTTTTGAATTTCTTATGTATTTCCTTGCTTTTCGACTTCATGTTTTTCATATTTGTTTTGATGAATTTTGTCCGCTACATTGTATGTATGACATGATGTTGTTAATTGATTTTAATCAATAAAGCCCCCAAATAATCATGCTTTTTTTTGAAATTTGCCTGTAACCATAGTTTGCATTGAAATTGTACACGAGTTCACGTTTTTGAGCAATTTTTGGGGAGACTCGGGAGACTCGAAAGAAAAAAGTTATAATACGTCGCGGCGATAGCGATACATCGCGCGGAACGTCGAGGGAGGAGGGGGCCTCAGAGCCCCCCCCCCCCCCCCCCCCGGCCTAGTAAGGGTTAAGGGTTAAAATGCGGAAACAGTCTAGGTTCTCTTTCACTGCAGTTTGAAAGAACATTCTAAGTTTACCTATCTTGAAGTTTATAGGATATATTGTGTGCAAATCAGTTATTTCTGGTAAAATGGAAATGAAGAAGAGCTCACAACGAGGCATGACAAGAAGTTTAATAAGAAACGCACGTAAATGATTTTCTAATAGCGCTCTTGAAGATAGGACAATTAAAACAACTGAATAGGATGTGAAAAAAAAAATCATGAGAAGAGGATATAGACGAAAATAGCTACAAGGGGTGCTTCAACATTAAAAAAAAAAGTCGACGAGAATATTATGACAAATTGTATTATAACTAGGCCTAAGGATATTTTAAGCGGATTTTATAATGCCAGATCTAAGCTATCACCCACCATGTTGATTAATATCCTATTTTATCAGGAAAAATGTCATCTGACATAACAAGTGTAAACAATTGGCAATAGTGTTAATCGGAGATATTTTTTTTTCCGATTAGACAGTGCACGTCCGTGTTTGTAAAGAGAGTTCATGAATACTTGGCCGTAGGTCGTTAAACGCTAAGCCCCAACATATTTGCAATGGATTCTTCACAATGTATTTACAGAATGGATGTTTATACGATATACGATATTTGGCTTAGATACGATAAGAATATAATTTTACTATGCAGAATATTATCTAACTGCTTCATTTCATACAGAGCCAAGTGGATTTCCTCTGGAAGTAAATGTGTCATCGAACGAAACTCTTCCACAGCAGTTGATCGTCACGTGGAAGGTATTATGGGGTTATATAAGTAGAGACTAGAGATCTAAAGATCTTAATGTTAACACGAACCTAATCATAATTTTGACCCTTAGGATATTTAATGCTTTATAATACTCAAAATCTTTTACATTTAATTTACTGATGATTATTCGTCAGTGTCCATTTCCTTGAAGTCTTCAGAACCTCCAACAATTTCATCATTTACATTCCGATTGTAAAGTGCTGATACAGGGGACATTATATGATTCTTGACGTAAAGGACGTACAGTGTAGGAAGGGTAACTTATATGGATGACAGAATTCATGTTTGTTGCGTGGTACATTTTATGTCATGCAGGGGCGGATCCAGGAACTCCGTAAACAGAGGGCGCGTTTACAAAATTAAAGGGGGGGGCGTACGCACCCCTCCCCCCATTTTTTCTTTTTATTTCTTTTGTTTCAACAAAAAATAAAGGGGGGGGGGGCGTGCGCCGGTTGCCGTCCTCCCTGGATCTGCCACTGTCATGGGTACGCATTTCCGTCTGTATGTTTACAATAAACTGACGTGGAACGTAATTTAGCATGCATGGAAAAATCAGTGAAATATTCTCGTACTGGATATCAAATTACTCGCAGTGCTTGGAAAAACAAAGTTTAAAGATCCTCTTGATGCGTAGTCTCGTCTAACACTATCTATTTCAGGTATATTTTATGAGTAGGCAGCAACGGCGTAGCCAGGATTTCATCTTAGGGGGGCGGTTAGTCTGCGAGGGAGCGAAGCGACCGAGCCCGAGCGAGCGGAGCGAGAGAGAGGGGGGGGGGGGGGTGTGGGAGGGGGTTGTCCCCCTCCCACGGTAAGAACTTTCTGCATTTGGATGTTGTAAATGGTGCAATTTGATGCATGTTTTTGCGCGTTTTATTGACGTGAAACAGTCCCACTTGTTTAAGGTAGCAGTTTATTTTGTTGTAGATTATTATTGAACAATTTGCCTATAAAATGGTATAATTTAGATACACTTCTTGTATTAATTCTTTTCACTGAATATTATGAACGCGACTGAACCCGAGCGAGCGGAGCGAGCGAGGGGGTAGGGGAGGGTGTGGGAGGGGGTGTCCCCCTCCCACAGTAAGAACTTTTTGCAATTCGATGTTGCAAATAGTGCAATTTGATGCATGTTTTTGCGTGTTTTTACGAGTTGAAACAATCCCACTTGTTTAAGGTTGCAGTATATTTTGATGTAGGTTATTATTTAACAATTTGCCTATAAAATGGTATAATTCAAATACACTTCTTGTATTAATTCTTTTCACTGAATATCATGAACGCGACTGAACCCGAGCGAGCGGAGTGAGCGAGGGGGTAGGGGAGGGTGTGGGAGGGGGGATGTCCCCCCTCCCACGGTGAGAACTTTCTGCATTTTGATGTTGCAAATGGTGCAATTTGATGCATGTTTTTGCGCGTTTTATTGACGTGAAACAGTCCCACTTGTTTAAGGTAGTAGTTTATTTTGATGTAGATTATTATTGAACAATTTGCCTATAAAATGGTATGATTTAGATACACTTCTTGTATTAATTCTTTTCACTGAATATTATGAACGCGACTGAACCCGAGCGAGCGGAGCGAGCGAGGGGGTAGGGGAGGGTGTGGGAGGGGGTGTCCCCCTCCCACAGTAAGAACTTTTTGCAATTTGATGTTGCAAATAGTGCAATTTGATGCATGTTTTTGCGTGTTTTAACGAGTTGAAACAATCCCACTTGTTTAAGGTTGCAGTATATTTTGATGTAGGTTATTATTTAACAATTTGCCTATAAAATGGTATAATTCAAATACACTTCTTGTATTAATTCTTTTCACTGAATATCATGAACGCGACTGAACCCGAGCGAGCTAAGCGAGCGAGGGGGTAGGGGAGGGTGTTGGAGGGGGGTGTCCCCCTCCCACGGTGAGAACTTTTTGCATTTTGATGTTGCAAATGGTGCAATTTGATGCATGTTTTTGCGTGTTTTAACGAGTTGAAACAATCCCACTTGTTTAAGGTTGCAGTATATTTTAGTGTAGATTATTATTGAACAATTGCCTATAAAATGGTGTGATTTGAATACACTAGTCTTCTTGTATTAATTCTTACACTGAATATCATGAACGCTGTCTGTTCAGCAATCAAACAGAAAAAGCATGCACACGAGGGTGTAGATTAGGGGCATATCCCCTCCCACACGAAGGTGATTTTGCGTTTTCAGACCTGAAATTCAGCGATCTGGTGCAAATTTTTGGTGCAATACTTTTTCATCGAAGTGTTAAAATCACGGAATTTAGCTCTTATTCCGAATGTGCACCATTTGTGCGTATGTATAAAGTCTAGTGAGGTAGAGCTTAGGGGAAGGGGGATTCCCCCCTCCCGCTCGCGGAGCTTTTGCGTTTTTAGAATTGAAATAAAGCGATCTGGGTATAGCCCGGCTACGCCAGTGGTAGGCAGAGGTTTGTATCAATCGAGTGACAATTGTGCTCATCGATTCACTTTCATGTCACTAATCATGAACATTGGTTTACTGTGTATTCTTATACAGTTTAAGTGGAAACTGTTCGGACTTTTAGTTGTCTCTTTTTTCGTAGATGCAGCTCCAAACCACTAAAAAAAAAAAAAATACTCTCTCTTTCTCTTCCCTCATTTCTTTTTTTTTTCTCAATCCAGGATTCCCTTCTTTGTCCCTAGAAGTCTTTCCTCTCTTATCATATCCCCTCTTTATTGTCCTCCGCGGCTAAGTAATAATGAACAAAAAATGCCCTATCTGCTGGTATGCGTTTTATTCCTGCATTTAAAAATAAGGGAGAATTCCATATAACACGCATGTTTCTTCGACCCCGTTTACATTGCGAGGCTCCGCCGCGGCCGAGCCACGACCGAGCCCTCCTTCATTTCAGTGTAAACGCGCAAAAGGCCAAATGCGAGGCCAAAATTGGCCACGCATTTGCTCGCTCGCCAAAATTTATCAAAACAAAAAGGAGATAAGAACAAAACGTGATGATGATGACGCGGAAATATACAAATTTCGCCTCACTCGCTCGTACTAATTTAGAGTATTTCTTCAATTCCTTAGTTTGTTGGTAAAAATCGTTATCTATAAGGCCGTCACTATACATTGTGTCTTAATTAGAATTGTAAGATTTGATAAGCAAAAAATGACAAGAGTTCCATGTTTTGTAAACTGAAATACAAAAATTTTCGGCTCGCTCGCTGCTCTCGCTCGCCAAAATTTATCAAAATTAAAAAGGAGATAAGAACAAAACGTGATGATGACGCGGAAATATACAAATTTCGGCTCACTCGCGCGTACATGGGGGGGGGCATTTCATGAAGCAAATTGTCAGATATTTCGTCTGACAAACTGTTAAACGCTACTGAAATCCTTGCTTCTGATTGGCTGAAAGCAAATTTTGTGCGACAAGTTGTCGGACAAAATGCTTCATGAAATGCCCCTCTGGTTTAGAATATTTTTTAAAGTACTCAGTTTGTTGGTATAGATTCAATTCAATTCAATTCAATTCAATTCATTTATTTTCATACTTCTCATTTATGAACATTACAACAGAAACCAGACAAGTTCTTTTACCTTGTGAACAATGTGCAGAAAACAAACAATATACATGGTGATAACACAGTAATTACATGTAATGATAACTGGTCAAAATCGAAATCGAAATGGGGTTGATCAAAGAGAAGTATGACGGGACCTACATGAAAGATAAATCGTTATCTATAAGGCCGATAAATCGTTATCTATAAGGCCGTCACTATCTTGATTACAATTGTACGATTTGATAAGCAAAAAATGAAAAGAATTCCATGTTTTGTCAGCTGAAATACACAAATTTTCGGCTCGCTCGCTGCGCTCGCTCGCCAAATTTTATCAAAATTCATTACATTTAAATCACCCTCAAAAGACCCCTTTTAAGGGCTTGAAAAGCATATCATGTGGACTTTGCTTAAAGTCTCTACCGGGATGGGGTTGGGGTTGAACACTAGTCTTTTTCAGAAATTAGGGGCGCAATTTTCGCGCTTGCCCCGGGCGCCGTTTTCCCTAGATACGCCACTGTCCAGTTGGCAAAGGGTCTAAAAACCATTCTATACCAAATTGCGTTTCAAGCAGAACGCCACTACGACAAAATACTGAAAGGTTTGAATTAAAAGATTCAAGATTCAAGATTCAACTTTATTTCCACTTCCATCAAATAAACAAAGAAATTATATACATTGCATATGTACAGGATAATTGTAATACTTACAGAACATAATTTGACAAGGTACACATGAAAATGAGAAGTAGATGCGATTACGTCTATACATAAAGCGTATAATACAAGTCAACTAAGGATGAGGATGGAAGTGGAGGGTCCCACTAAGAAGCAGAGCTTGTACGATATGGGACCCTCAGAAAATACACAAGACAGGAATATAAAAGCGCGGCCGAGCCCGGCAGTGTAAACGGACAAAATTGCGAGGCTCGGCCGCGGCTCGGCCGCGGCCCAGCCCACCTTCATTTCAGTGTAAACGCGCAAAAGGCCAAATGCGAGGCCAAATTTGGCCTCGCATTTGGCCTCGCTCTGGAGGTGGTCTCGGCCGCGGCTCGGCCCGGCCTTTTCTCAGTGTAAACGCAAACTGGGCCAAATGCGCGGCCAATTTTAGTCTGGCTTCCAAACCCTCTGCCTGTATCTTTCGCTATTTAGGACATTAACCCCCTCAACGTCGAAAACTTGTATAGTTTAAGGTGGTTTTGTCCTGCAAAGGATTTTTTCCTTCGGCAAAGGCCTTTGCAAAGGCCTTTGCCCGAACGGCGACTTTGTCGCCACGGAATTCAGTTGGCAAAGGGTCTGAAAACCAGACAATACCAAATTGCGTTTGTTTACAAGCAGAGCGCCACTACGACAAAATATTGAAAGGTTCTAATCAAAAGCGCTGCCGAGCCTCAATACGGGCCGAGCCCTGCAGTGTAAACAGACAAAATTGCGGGGCTCGGCCTCGCAATTGAGGCTGAGCTCGGCCGCGGCTCGTAGACCCCGTTTACAGTGCGGGGCTGGGCCGAGCCCAGCCTCAATTGCGGGGCCGAGCCCCGCAATTTTGTCCGTTAAAAACTGCCGGGCTCGGCCGCGCTTTTAATTCAAACCTTTCAATATTTGGTATAGTCTGGTTTTCAGACCCTTTGCCAACTAGATTCCGTGGCGACGAAGTCGCCGTTCGGGCAAAGGCCTTTGCCGAAGGAAAATCCTTTGCAGGACAAAGCCACCTTAACTATACAAGTTTTCGACGTTGAGGGGGTTAATATCCTGAACAGCAAAATAGTACAGGCAGAGGGTTTGGAAACCAGACTAAAATTGGCCGCGCATTTGGCCCAGTTTACGTTTTTACACTGAGAAACGGCCGAGACCACCTCCAGAGCGAGGCCAAATGCGAGGCCAATTTTGGCCTCGCATTTAGCCTTTTGCGCGTTTACACTGAAGTGGGGCTGGGCTCGGCCGCGGCTCGGCCGCGGCCGAGCCTCGCACTGTAAACGGGGTCCGAGAGGCTGATATTCCAGTCCAGCAAATTTCTTCCTATCGATAACGGTTCCCTTCACCTCTGTACCAGAAGATAGGATAAAATGCCTGTCTGCATGATTGTATGTATACAATAATCCTATTTCTTTTGAGTACTCTTGTTTATATCTTCATGTATTTTTTTTTGTCTCCAAGTGGAGAAATAAAACAAAATGAAACTGAAACTGAACTTGAACGTTTTACTACAATTTCAATTATCGTAGCCACCTGACAACACGGAGTCCAACTGCCGAAGTGGCTTCACCCATTACATCATCTATTACGCCATCGATCACTCTCATGACGTCATAGCTCGTCGCCTTGACGACATCTCAGTCACACGTCACACTCTTACTTGTCTTGGGACGGGCCTGAAATATCGCATCTACGTGACGGCTTGGAACAAAGATAGTGAGAGCCGAGAGAGTAACGTTGTAGTGACAAGGACTCCAGGCAGTGTCCAGTGTGATGGTATGAAGCCACGTCTCCTAGAAACTTGAAACGGCAGCTTTCAGATTCAGTCAATTCATTGTAAACGATATCCCCCCCCCCCCTCGTATTAAAGCGGAAGAGTAAACATGATAGCAGATACATAAGTGAAATAATTTGCCCTTTTCTGATTTGTTGAATTAACTTTTTGACATGATCAATCATAAAATATCGTCGGCGGTCATACGAACCGTCATATATCCCGATTTTCGGTCAAATTTTCGATTTTGAGATTTTCAATCATTTCGATAGTAAACATTTCGTTATTCAAATTCATGAAATCCTTCCGTCGAGATGTTTTCATTGCAACTGATTGACAAATTGCCCTACATCGACGTAAATAAAAAAAAAATAAAATTTACGTCGATGTAGGGCAATTTGTCAATCAGTTGCAATGAAAACATCTCGACGGAAGGATTTCATGAATTTGAATAACAAAGCAGTACCCGCTGCATGCTATAAGGATTGGAACCAACGCTTGCTGTCGGGCGGAGGCTCGTTGGTCTAGTGGAGATGACGCCTGTCCGGTGATCAGGAGGTCGTAGGTTCGAATCCTGCTCGAGTATGTACGCCCATGATTTTTTATCATGGCTACTACTAAAACACTGATCAACTCAGGGCTTATTTACGTCGATGTAGGGCAATTTGTCAATCAGTTGCAAACATTTCGTTATACGTTATTGTGAAATGTTGATTTTATAACTTCATGTAATTTTTGTGTGATTATCACTTTTATAGAATCATGTCATTTCAAATTCATTCCTCCGTAAGCGCGCGTTTTAAAACACAGCGATACGCAGTCCTCTCCTATACACGACGATTCGGATAACCGCAAACACAGTGCGCGCAGTCAACGAACCATGGGCGTAAATCCGGGGGGGGGGATGGGGGATATATCCCCCCCCCCCCCCCCGAAATGGAGGAGGGGGGATGGCCTGTACAATCATCCCCCCTGAAATTTGAGGGAAAAAATGGAGGAAGCAGAAATGTGATTGTATCAATTTTGGCATATTGCATGACGTTCGTACGCCCGCCTCCATACAGGTAACAGAGCTGAACAGTCTTGTAGGATAATGTATACATAATTTTCTCAAGCGCTCGCTCGCTTCGCTCGCTCGCAAAGACAGTAATATCGACATAAGGTATGGCCCAGACGTTGACAACGTCAAATAGTATAGGCCTACATGTAAACATGTAAATCCAAAATTTCACCAAAAGTGTGCACCAGATCGCTTAATTTCAGGTCTGAAAATGCACAATCTTCCTCGTCTGAGAGATGGGGTATCCCCCCCCCCCTCCCACAACCTCTCCCCACTCGGTCGCTCCGCTCTCTCGCACAGATATTCCAACTCCAAGTCCCTCCCCCACCCACCATCATTACAGAACGATGCCCCTGGGATGATTGATTGCTTTATTGACTTAAATCAAGAAAATAGAAAAATACAATACCTACAGGAAGATAATACCGGTACGTTATTACATACAAAGAAATGGAGATCCATATTACCATTTTATTGAATATATTTGGGCATTATTCAGGGCTATCCTACGTTTTTTAAGGGGGGGGGGTTAAAATCACCTGTCAGTCAAGAAGAAAGAAAATCAAAAGATAAGAGAAACAACAACAAAAATTCTTCGTTCTTTCAAGGTCTGATTTTCAGCCAAAAGTCGGCTGACAAGCAAAAGAAAACAAAAACCCAAACAAACAAAAAACAAAAACAAAAAGTCTTCATATTTTTGCTGCTACTTTCCTCATCCTTTATATTTCATGCAAAACAGTGGTACGCTCGATCCCTGTTAAGTGTGTTAGTGTGTGTGTGGGGGGGGGGCGCCAAGCTCCCCTCTCCCCCCCCCCCCCCCCCATCCGCTGGTAAAAAAGAATAAAAAACTTACCAAAATGGTAATTCAAGGGTTAGTAAACTGCCTTTGAAATCGACATGAAAGGGGATCAAGAAATAAGATATTTTTCTAAGATTTCTTTTAACCATAATCAAAGAGGTATCGTGAAACATTGTTCAAAAAGTCCGAAGCCGACAAAATATTGCGATTCAGCGTGATTCTGGTTGGCATACTGAATATAAGCAGGATGTGCGCAGTGTACTCAGAACATCCGAACGGCAAAAAGAGTCGCTGCAACGTTGCGCAATGTGATGTAGAATGTACGCCTTTGTACCTTACGCTCGTTATATCAAAGCTACAAATTGTAGATCATTAATGATTTTGCATTGTTGCTTTACATACTAGTCTATATCATAATGCCTTGCATTGCCAATAATAAGACTTGACCTGGGCTATTTCCTAACTTTGTCATGTATATAAAACACATACACACACAAACACAAACAATAATATTAGAGGATGTTCTAAAGTGCAGAATTTGGATATCCTTCTCCCATATTTTGGTCACTTCGACGCCCCCTTGCTGGTCATACCTCCCCAAATCATGAACGTAAACCGACACCCTTGACTACCAGTGGCGGATCCGCCCCCCCCCCCCCCTCTTAATTTCCAAAGCGTAAAAATATAGCTACAAAAGGCAGTTTTTGGACTGTAAAATGTCAAAATTTTCAAGCTCGCTCGCTCCGCTCGATCGCATCGCTCGATCGCTCGATCGCAATTGCCAGTAGTTGCGCCCGGTGCGCCCCCCTTATTCCAAAGTATAGCTACAATTGGCAGTTTTGAGACTGAAAAATGTCAAACTTTTCAAGGTCGCTCGCTCCGCTCGCTTACATTTAATCGTGATGCTATTCTCCTGATGTCACTACCAGTTATTGACAGCAATTGCGCCCGTTGCACCCCCTTAATTTCCAAAGTGAAAAAATACAGCTACACAAACGGCAGTTCTTGGACTGTAAAATGTCAAAATTTTCAAGCACACTTGCTGCGCTCGCATATAATCGTTATGTCATTCTCCTAATATTGCTGCCAGTAATTGCCAGCAGTTGCACCCGGTGCGCCCCCCCCCCCTCCCTTAATTTCCAAAGCGAAAAAATATAGCTACAACCGGCAGTTTTGGGACTGTAAAATGTCAAAATTTTCAAGCTCGCTCGCTTCGCTCGCTCGCATATAATCGTTATGTCATTCTCCTGATGTCGCTGCCAGTAATTGCCAGCAGTTGCGTCCGGTGCGCTCCCCTTAATTTCCAAAGCGAAAAAATATATCTACAAAAGGCAGTTTTGGGACTGTAAAATGTCAAAATGTTGAAGCTCGCTCGCATTTGATCGTTATGCCATTCTCCTGATGTTGCTGCCAGTAATTGTCAGCAGCGGTTGCGCCCGGTGCGTCCCCCCCCCCTTCATTTCCAAAGCAAAAAATATAGCTACAAACGGCAGTTTGGGGACTGTAAAATGTCAAAATTTTCAAGCTCACCCGCTTCGCTCGCTCGCATAATAATCGTTATGTCATTCTCCTGATGTCGCTGCCAGTAATTGCCAGCAGTTGCGCCCGGTGCGCCCCCTTAATTTCCAAAGCGAAAAAATATACCTACAACCGGCAGTTTTTGGACTGAAAAATGTCAAAATTTTCAAGCTCGCTCGCATTTAATCGTTATGTCATTCTCCTGATGTCGCTGCCAGTAATAAACTGCTAGCAGTTGCGTCCGGTGCGCCCCTTAATTTCCAAAGCGAAAAAACATAGCTACAAACGGCAGTTTTTGGGATTGTAAAATGTCAAAATTCTCAAGCTCGCTCGCTCCGCTCGCTCGCATTCAATTGTTATGCAATTCTCCTGATGTTGCTGCCAGTAATTTGTCGTTTCACACCGTCATTCCATAATCCATAAGGAAAAAAATGACTGCGCAGTGGAATGTATCACATTCCGTTATGTATTGCAGTCCCCATTACAGTTTCCAGACTGACAGCACACGCACATACGCGCACACACACATACATATACACGCACGCACGCACAAGCATGCATACACACCCTCAAAATTACTTTTCCACGAGGTGCCCCCCCCCCCCCCCTCATGTCTTGACCAACCAGCCACGGTACGTCACTGGCTGCACCCGTCCGGTTATGGGCTTGTAATCGTGGTGATGGTGACTATCGCCGATCATCCCCCCCCCCCCCCCCCCACTCCTCAGCCAGCACGGATTTACGCCGTTGCAACGAACCGTCGTAAATCGGGTGCATTGACATACGACGGTTCGTTGACTGCAAGTACATTGTACATGTATAGTGCGCACGGACAACAAAACTGTCGTATACATGGTAAATGACAACAGTCTTTGCAAACCGAAAAAAAAACCATGTAGATCTCTTTCGATTTCTCGCATAATTCCTAACAATACAATTCGACGAATACGTTACACGTTAGAATATTATAAGGATTTAACTCTTACGTATTATAAAAATAATGTAGCAATCTTGATCGAAAAAAAATGGGTAAAATTCAAAGGCGATCATCTCGAAATGTCATTCTTACGTGAAAATTGCATGTAAAACGGTTCGGATGACCGCTGACGATATGATGCTTAGAAAAACTCCATGGCACAGAGATTTTTACCAAGTACACACTTAACTGTTCAGAGTACATCAATTATTTTTATGCAGAGAATCTACTGTTTTGACTTGATCCATGTAAGTCAAAATAAGTCTTGAGTCATAATCGAATTCATGGCAGTGGCGGATCCAGAGGGGGGGGGGGGGGGCGCAACCGGCGCACGCCCCCCCCCCCCCTTTAATTATACCCCCGCCAAACGTAGTTTGAAGGGGGTATATAGGAATCAGCGGACGGACGGGCGGTCGGTCGGGCGGTCGGGCGGTTGGTCCGTTGCAAATCTTGCGTCGCGAACTACTTCCTCAGTTTTCAACCGATTCCCATAAAACTTGGCACAGATGTGTGCCTTGGGTTGTAGATGTGCAAGACGTATTTTTTGACAGTACCCAAAAGTACGTTGCCATGGTAACGGCATATTATGGGTAAAAATGGGTACAAATCTTGCGTCGCGAACTCCTCCCACAGTTTTTGATCAATTTTTATGAAATTAGGTACAGATGTTCATCTGAATATGTTAATGTGCAAGACACATATTTCCACAGTGGTAAAAAGTGCGTTGCCATGGTAACGGCATGTTATTGGTAAAATATAGGGCAAAATGCTTCATGGCAAAACTGCTTCATCAGTGTTCTTCCAATTCTCATGGAATTCATATTGAATGTTTGTCTTAGGATATAGGTCAGCATGACACATTTCTTGACAGTGACAAAAAGTATGTTGCCATGGTAACAGCTCACATATTATGAGCCAAAATGATGGAAAATTTTGTGTTGCAAACTACTTCCTCAGTTTTTGCCCAATTTCCATGAAACTTGGTACAGATGTGTGCCTTTGGTTGTAGATGTGCAAGACGCATTTTTGACAGTACCCGAAAGTACGTTGCCATGGTAACGGCATATTAATGGCAGAAGATCAAGGAAAGATCTTGCGGATTTAACTACTTCCTCAGTTTTTTGACCAAAGCTTATGAAATGTGGCACACACCTTGTTCTTGGTGGGAAGATGTGGAAGACATATTTTTCGGACGTGTCGGAAGCTGCGTTGCCATGGTAACGGCATATAAATGGCAGAAGATCAAGGAAAGATCTTGCGGATTGAACTACTTCCTCTGTATTCGACTGAAGCTCATGAAATGTGGCACACACATTGGTCTTGGTGGGAAGATGTGCAAGACATATTTTTTGGACGTGTCGGAAGCTGCGTTGCCATGGTAACGGCATATTAATGGCGGAAGATCAAGGAAAGATCTTGTGGATTGAACTACTTCCTCAGTTTTTGACAAAAGCTTATGAAATGTGGCACACACAATAGTCTTGGTGGGAAGATGTGCAAGACATATTTTTCGGACGTGTCGGAAGCTGCGTTGCCATGGTAACGGCATTTAAATGGCAGAAGATCAAGGAAAGATCATTCCTTGGGTAAGACTGTCGTCACGGGGCGGGGGTATTAATCACCTTCAGTGATATTTCTAGTTTTCGTTAAAAACAAAGAAAATAAAAGTAAAAAACTGCAATGAAACCCGGAAGTGGCACCAGAAATATTAGTCACGCCCCCCCCCCCCTTTACAGAATTCCTGGATCCGCCCCTGCATGGTTTCATCGTTTAATTGCTGTCGTTGATATTTTAATAGCCATGGAACAATCTTGCTCACGGGCCGGTTTCTAGTAGGCTACATGAACTTCTGTTATTTTGATAACATCCTTTACAGGAACTCCTACCTCCTCATTCCCCTCATTCATCCCGTGGGTACTGTTGGGCGTATCTTTACTTGTGAATGCTGCAACTATGGTTTTCGCATGGTACGTAAACACGGAATGACCAAAGGTGGCGTCTTTGTGAGTCAATACGGTATTTTCAGAACTTTTAAGAATAATCTCAATATGATTATGATGTTTCTAGTAAATTCATTGCCCTGTCTGTGTGGATTACTTCTCTACCATTTCTTCACAGAGACCTGTGTAAGCAAATAAAGAAATCGTTAAGCGTAAAAACACGAAAGAATATGATATAAAATACAATTACATAATGCTTATATCCTCTTGTGTGTTTTAAAATGTTTTAGTTGCTGTGTTCAGCAGAAATGCTAACAACTCATTTCATTCTGTCCTGATATTGCCATGAAAATATGTCAATTACCTCACAGTGAAGGTATATAAAATGTGCTCCCTGTGATGATACATGTGTATTGATTTACAACTTTTCCTTTTCCAGTCTTTTTATTAGAAGGAAATGTCCTCCATCCAGGACTTCTGAAAACACCGATGCAACACAGAAAGATGCACAGACATACCGTAACGCGGGATTCTCTAACGATATCCAAAGGGGCGCAGAGGGTGAAGACTATACCACCCTGCAATCGCCGCAGCCAGAGTTCAATCCTTACGCCACGGTCGGAGAGGGGCAAATCTACCTTTCGCCAAATCAGTAGACGTCGTCGTCATCTCGTGTCATTCCACGTCATAGTATGTAGGAAACCACAGCTAGATAGAGCAGACATCTGATGTTTGCTATCCGCCGAAACAAAATTTTGTAATCACACCTGTTACAGTTCGTCATTTCGATGATTCGTTATTCCGAAGGTTCGGGGTTTTTTTTCGAAGATTTGTTATTCCTAAGGTTTGTTATAAATTGTTCGTTAAAACGACGCACAGTGGGCCAGAGAGATACCAAAGTGCGCCAAAAGTCATTTTGGGCACTTAGGATTTTTTAATTTTTGACATGCGCTCTTGAGAGGAAACACTTTGAAGAATATTTCATTGAAATATTTAAATCAGATATGTACATTAAAGGGATATATTTCCTACCTGAATTAGCAAAATACAACATTTTAAGAGTTTCAAAGCAAATTGTAACCTCTTTAATGAATACGTAATTTCGACATATAGTTTTTGAGATATCAACCTGCAATTTCTCCCACATATTTCTCAGAGTTTATCTTACGTTATGAATGCCGTAAAAATGCAAAGAAACCTAATCTTCATCAACATTTTTCGGTAAATATCCTTGAAAAGAGGGTAATTATTTGTCTTTTTTGATATATCCAAATGAAAAGTTTAGATTGCCACGGATTTCCAACTAAATTCTATTACCACAACATTCCCTGATGTCTCAGCTTTAAGCTGATACCAGATTTGGCTGCCACCTTTTGCCACTTTTTGTGTTAGAGCCGATTTTCCGCGGCACATTACGTGTATTTTGGACCTAGCAGCCGCTTAGGAATTCTGTTATCATACGGCGCCGCATGAGGGCGGCATTGTATTTTAATTCATTTTTTTTTTTTTCTTGCACGTTAAAGGCCCGCAAACATGATTAACACTGAATTAGAGGTAAACAGAGTTATAAATATATGAATAGGGCTAGTTCCGGCGCCTAAAAGACCCTTCTTTCAAAGATAAAAGAGTACATAATTGCACATAACCAAGGTCATAGCCATATTATTGTCCATATTGTCATAGCCACTGCTGTAAACAAGCTATTCCCTCTGCGATACATACTGTATGGACACCTAAATACTTCGATCCTACTCTTGACATATGCAGATAGAACGTTATACACCTAAACACAGATATTCTATTCTCATCGGTTACTCTTTGGAAGCAAAGTCTGTTGCTATCCGGCTGCTCACCAAAGTGTATCGGATCGCAGTCTGATGAATCCGACTGTGTCGGTCGACTACTCAGGTCAGGTCAGACATTGCTCGCGTGATCCTCATCAGACGATCTTGCCTCATGGGATCACGCCCACCGAACTAAAACATAGTGGAATGCGTGTCCCTATTCCCAACATACACGAGACCGTGCAGCCAAATTTACCGTGTTGCGTCGCCATCTTGTTAGGTCAATTTTTCCTTATATGGAGTGCACGCTTAGGCGCGGTCAGACTGGGCCACTGGTACGCGCGCAAGCAAGAGTACGCCGTCCAGTGGCTAGTGATTATGACGTAACAATGCACGTTTGTACATGACAATGGCCTTGCGCTTCGGATACATAGCCCGCAAACAGATCGAGAAGTTTGGCGGAAAGTTACGTGGAAAGTTTGCGGTCACACTGGCAAAACTTCGAGTTAAACTTCTCGATCTTTTGCCAGTCTGACAAAGTCGATAAAAAGGGGTCCAGAGCTCGACGAAATCATGTAGGCACGGGCGCTGTGTGTAGGCTGTATGGCGGCTATGCGGAGGACTCACATTAGTTCTTTTAACATGTTTGCGGCGGTTTTTTTTTCTTGCTGTTGAATTTCTAGATTGCTTTATTAAACCTAGAATTACATATGCACCGTAAATAAATCAAGTTTCTTCATTAATAAGCTCTTTAATTTAGGCATAATGCTCGCCACTAAAAGAAGTTAGGCCCAGAGTTTCAGTTGCTCATCAAAAGCAGGCAAGATCCTGCGTCTGTCTTATTGCTTCATATCATCAGTGCTTCCACTTTTCAAGGTCAGTCCTCCTGAAATCAACACTAAAAACTCCTGGAATTTACAAGAATATCCTGGAATTTTTCAAACAGGCTACAAATACATGATTAATTGTGAGCTGGGGGAGAAGGTCAATGCATGATACTCAATGATATGTGAGAGAGCGAGCTGATTTGTGTGTGTGTGTGTGTGTGTGTGTGTGTGTGAAAATTTGCCATCAAAATAGTCTCAACCTAAGTTAAGGAAAATTATTGATATAAATTTGTCATTTAAAATTTAAATAAATACAAACATTACGGTTTCGGGACCACGGTTTCATGGAATTTGAAACGCACCAAAATTTGGCAAAACGAACATTCATTTGGGGATTTGATCTTAATCATGGCATCATCAACATCATCACCATCGATCATCATCATAAATTTACACACTGTCAGTGTCACTGTCGTAGGCCCTAGCTCTATCTAGCTATGGAACCTGATTGGTGCCAGGTAAAATGGCAGAGGTAAAAATGGCAGAGGTAAAAATGACAGAGGTAGAAATGTCATAGTAAAATGGCAGAGGTAGAAATGGCAGAGGTAAAAATGGCAGAGGCAAAAATGGCAGAGGTAAAAATGGCAGAAGTAAAAATGGCAGAGGTAAAATGTAAGAAGTAATGAGAGCGATTTCGTCAGAGGTAAACGTATGAAGAGGTTTTGAATAATGACCTATAGCCAGAGCAAACTGTATTTATCAAATTATCAAATCCAAATTGCAGATTTGAAGAATATTTATTGAATTATGTTTTAAAAAGATGACAGCACTCTCATTATTCTGATTTTGATTCAAGTGCAGTGGCGTAATCTGTCTGTTCAGAGGAATAATAAACCAGCTAAAAAAGAGCCTAGTATAGGCCTATGGGAAATTATCATTATTATTATCATTATTATTAAAAGGGGTTTCAACAATGCTGCATAGCCCTTAAACAGTATAATCCTATACGTTGTTTCGCCCAATGAAGTTATCACACACACAAACACACACACACAAACACACACACACGCACGAACCCACTTTTGGTATAAACATATACTTCTATACGCAGATATACAACATTTACTCTCATATACACACTCTTACACAAACGAATTCCGCTCACTTCCAGGCTAGTATATTGTCATTATTTTTCATTTTTTGAACTGTTTAATGTAAAGAAGTGAAGGAGACATTGTCGAAGCGAACCGCTAATTTTTCACATGTTCTATGTTATTTTCTCACATTCAGGTTTCGTAGGAGCCTATATCTTTCTCACAAGGCCTGATCACGACATAATGTAGAAGTAAAAATACAAAACGCAAAAAACAAACTACAGCTAGATGTATCGGCAGACATCAGTAGGCTCTTGCAAAATATTTCATTACAATGTTCAAAGATTTAGGAGTGATCCCTGAGGTCACTCCAAAATGAGTGAAAATAAACATTTTCACTCAAAATTCACTCCAATTTCACTCTAAATTCACTCTTTTTTGTATTCACTCCTTTAAGAGTGAATATTTTCACTCGATTTTTTTTAGAGAGAGTATGTAGCACAGGAGTGTAGGAACATTAGTAGAGCATTTTGTGATACCCCTATATATATATATATATATATATATATATATATAACACATTTTCGTGTAATTAATGATTTGTTTAACCCCTAATTTGGGGGGAAATGGGACATCAAGCGCTGAGAAATGAGACAACCTGGAGAGAAATTAGATAACCATCATGACCAAAGTAGGATTTACATGTGCTGCGGGGAGAAATGTAACCCTATGCCCTATTGAATTTCTCCCAGTGATAACAAAAACAGTAAAAGATCCCTGCCAATACCTATTAACATAGTATAGGACCTACGAGATCTAAGTTTGATATTTTACTGACAAGATACCTGTAGAGCTGTATGGTAGTCAATATGTCCTTTTTCAGGTGTACCGAGGCTCATACTGATATAATTGGATTGTTGACTTGCCGACCATTTTTCAACTTATATACATGAGTTTATATTTCTCCCCGTGTCCCATTTCTCCCCGGTCTCCCCCGTGCTTTAATTATTTCAGGAGAAGGCACGAAAAGCGCGTATTGCTAGAGAGGTGTCAGAAACATGAAGGAAAATAAAATCTCTGTCACTTTTACCTCGTCATCTTGCATTTCTACGACTAAATTTTTATCAATGACATTTTTATCTCTGGCGTTTTGACCACTGACATTTCGACCACTGACAACTTTACCTCTCACATTTGTACCACTGTCTTAATTAGTTACCTCTGCCATTTTTACCTCTGACATTTTCACCTCTGCCATTTTTACCTCTGCCATTTTTACCACTGCCATTTTTATCTATGCCATTATTACACCGAATTGAACATACCTCCTTGATCATACCATATACCTCCCGTGTTACCAGTGTGTGCGCGATTGATGAGGAAGTGGGGGTGGGGTGCGCGATATGACGCGTGCATGAACAATCGAAAATGAGAGAGTGGTTGGATCCACATAGCGTGCACTCCATATAAGGAAAAATTGACCTATCAAAATGGCGGTGGTAGCAAGTTTTGGTGGCTGCGTATTTCCTGGGTGAACACGCATTCCACTATGTTTTAGTTCGGTGATCACGCCCGACCTGTCTGACATTGACCTGATAGGCGACAAATACAAGTCGGATTCATCAGACTGTGCTCCCATATACTTAGGTGGGTTGCCGGAAGCAAAAAAAAAAAAAAAAAAATGCTTCCGACGACTGACTGATGAGAAAAAAAAATCCTTGTGGAATGGGGATGAATTTATAATTTCACATGATAGTAATTCCGATAGATTTTTCATTAAAAAAAAATCTTTTATTATAGCTTTTTCAAGTAAACCTTCATGCACGGAAGACTCATTCTTAGTTGTTAAGTCATAACCTTTCATTCTCCTGATTACTGACTTCACAATTTATCTTTCCAGTAAAATTAGACAAATAATGGTTTTTCGAGTGTTGCGCTTGTATAAATTGATATGGCATAGGCCTAAGGTTATAGTAGAGAGATTGATTTGATATCACACATTATGTCCTGCTAGAATAGAGTGAAGAAATTCCCCCAAAAGTACAGCGTACATCATAAACTTATTCTAATTTACACGGACAACAGTATTATTTTGCAGTACGTGTGTATAATATGGAACTTCCAGCGCAGCATGAATTCGATCGTCGAATGTTTATACACTTTCTGTGGCCAATTATGTAAGCATCTTGTATTCAATGATAGTAGATAAGCAGTGTCAGTGAATGTGAAAAGATAAATGAACCCCTTTTCCAATTAACCTTTAAAGAAAATAAAACAGCCTAAGATTTGCACTGCTTTATTCGTCATTTACAGACCGATTTTTGGTAGCCAATGAAAAATCAGCATCACAGTGACGTCATATGAGTTTGAAATTATGTTCAATCAATTCTACGCCCCAAATTACCCCTTAGCACCAAATTTTGGTAAAAAGAAACCATGGGATATAATTTTGGCGCACTTTGAGCTCATTCTGGCCCACTGTGCGACGGTTCTGCATGGGTTCCTTGATGCGTACCCTTTTCACTTTTCGGATTATTGAGTCTTTGTCGTTGTTGTTGTTGTTCGGAAAAACGAACCGTCGGAATAATTATTCAAAAGTCCGGACAAACGAATCCTCTTTCATTTTCGTTTGAACAAGCATCTAGGTAAAGAAAACTAGTGAGCTTCCTAACAACGAATCTTTGGAATGAAGAACATCACGTATCACTCGAGCCGTATTTCCTTTCAGGGCCTATAGGCCCCTAAATGTATTTTAGCTGGCTGTGTGGAGAGCACGTCATAAAAACATTGTCCTGATTATGTTACCTTGCTTTTCCTAAATCAAATACGAGAATGTTCAGGATGTTTGTATTGTGAAAATACTTCTGCGCCTTTACCATCTGCTTGGATATTAACTCTATTTTGCTCTAAGTGCCGAGGAGCTGGCAATCATCGTACAGTGTAGGTGTGATTTGGTCGAACTCTACCATTCCGTGTTAGGGTGCGTTCGAGCGCTCTTCTAAAGCGAACCATACCGTACCGTACCCACGCCAGAGGAGCGCTCGAACGCACCTAAAGTGTACGGTACAGTACTGTACCTAGCCAAAAGTGGACCACTTCCCGATGTGCTCCAAAAGCGTACCAAAAGCGTACCAAAAGTTTGCTGTAAAGCATGCGCGTATCATGTGCATACGTCACAATGCAAAGACATCATTCTCTTTGTTCGAAACTCTTGCTACCAAAATGCGTGACCTTTTCTAAAAATAGGGACGTTTAGATTTGCTGCGCGGACGCTTGAGACAAGAACGTCAAGAACGTCCTGCTCAACTTCAAAGAACGTCCATCTCAGAACGTCCTGCTCAAGCGTCGCGACGCTTGAGCAGAATGTTGTCCTCTACCCTGCGTCGTGTCGAAAAGTAACTTATTACGCTGGGACGCAACGTATAAAAAATAAAATGACGCCCCCATTTGATCGGTACATCGAGTAGCTCCCTACGTTGCAAATTGTGCGGACGTAAAAATAGCCCAGAACGCGTAATCAAAAACTCAGACGACGCAAGCTAAAGATAGATCGACTTGACCCGTGCTTCTACGCAGGCTCGGAACAGAGGGGTGTTTCATAAAGCTGTTCGTAAAGGCCGTGTCACACCTTTCCGGGCAAGCCTTGCGTGCGACTTGCAAAGAACAATTTTGACAACCCGGAGGTCCCCGTAAATGATCCGCACATGACAGTACCTAGCACGTATCTCAACCGTAGTCGCCCGGGCTTGTTCTGTGTAGGGATTTTTCAGCATATGGGAACGTTTCTGAGGGCGGACAAGGATTTTGGTGAGTCAGTGCATGTGTCTTACTTGCTGGACGCGTTCTACTTAAATTCTACTTGCGAGTATACTGTGTGACCTTTGTACCAGTCGCGTGGGGGCTGACAACTCAGTGACGGAATTCCTCTGAAGGAATGGCAGAAGTCCCACAGAATGTCATTATCTTGGCTGCATACGGGACTGTGAAGTACCTGCGTGGGAGTTGCCTGCGAGGTGCTGCCGCTAAGGGCCTCCTACTGGCGTTCTGCCTTGACCTCTCCGGGCATCCCCGCGACTCACCCGGAAAAAGTTTGGTCATGCTCAAAACTTGGCTGCGCTTAAAGCGGACTTGCGTGTGCACCTCCGGGCAACTTAAGGCGAGATACGCGCAAGGTACTGTCAGGTGCGGACCAACTGCGGAGAGCTCCGGATAGCAAATTTGTTTCCCCGCAAGTCGAGCCGCAAAACTTCCCCAGATGCGGTATGACAATGCCTTAGGCATGCTCAAAACTTGTTCCGAGTGAGTCATGGGGGTTCGCTCGCAGAGGTACACGCAGAACACCAGTATGAGACCCTTGTACCAGCAGCACCTCGCAGGCAACTTCAACGCATGTACATCTCAGTACCTGTAGGTTGCTCGTAACAGAAAACGGATCGGTTTCAAAGCTCTCACGCAGGTCACAAGGAATACACGCAAGTAGAAGGTAAGTAGTACAGTACGTGTCTAGTAGGTAAGAAACAGGTGCGAAACTCGCAAAAATTCTTGTCCGCCCGCGGAAAATTCTCCTGCGTCCGGAAAATCCCTCCTCGCAACAAGCCCGATTAGCTTGCCCGGAAAGGTGTGACACGGCCTTAAAGTTACGAAGGACTTACGAGCGACTGGTGATCATTTCTTGTGCTGAATTATGGAAATTCTGATAAGTATAGCACATCATAACTGATCACCAGTCGCTCGTAAGTCCTTCGTAACTTTACGAACAGCTTTATGAAACACCAGCCAGGTTGCTGGTTTTTTTTTTCCTCTGAACGTCCCCGTCGCGAAAATATAAAGCTCCCTATTACCTCGTAAGGTACGATTTCTCAACACTTTTTTCGAACGCTTCAAATCTGGCACAGTTCGGTACGGTACGCTCTGGTTCAGTTCGCCTTTGTTCGCTTAGAGCGCCCGAATGCACCCGTGCTCTGCCTATATCAAACTTAACTTGATTGTATTGTTTAAGGGTACCCAAAACCATAACTGGTTGGATACAGAGATAATGTTTTGCTCATGTAGGACCATTGATTTTGTCACCGCGTTCGTAATTAGTATACAGGCCTCGAGTCCAAGTTTCCGCGAATTTCATGCTTATAATAGTATAGGAGTTTGAGTCATTTGGACGAGGCAGCAGTTGGAAATATGAAGTAAAAAGAGAGGAAAAAGCGCCCTCCTTAGTGTCCTAAAGTGCAGAATCACATCTTGTTTAGATGGCTTTGATAAATGAGTGTGAAGAAGCAGACAAACAGAATAGTAGTATTGCATTAGAATGTGTCTTTCGAGACATTTATGTCGAAGACGTCAAGATTTATCGAAAGACGCCTCGTTGATACACATTTTTTTCCTGTCTCCCTTAGCAGTGTGAAGACAGTTATTTTTCAGTCGTAAATGTCCACTATGATAATTTTAATTCACTCTTTCGAAAAGTATTCCACATGGCCTTTTGAACTGAACTTTTATTAAAACAAACATCGAACAAAAATGAGCTGAGGACCAACACCCATCTAGAGTGTACAATATACTTTACACCTGCATATAACACGGTCGAATTAAAACTTTCATTTGAACAACTTCTGTACAGGTGTATGCTTATTCATGTAACGACAGGATGACCTGTTGACTGTATATCTGTATGTACATCGCATTTCCTAGGTCTGTGATACTCTCAAGAGACAACTCACTCTCTATTATACGCAGGGTTGGCCATTAGCAGATGCCCAGCCCAGTTACATTTTCGGTGTGGCCTTAATAATTGCTATTCTTTGTAGATAACTTGATAAGATATATTTTGCGGTTGATATTGTTATACGGCTTTCTGTCGTTTGCTTGCTTATATATATATATATGTGTGTGTGTCTGTGTCTGTGTGTCTGTCTGTCTGTCTGTCTGTCTGTCTGTCTGTTTAATTCTTCAATGTAAATTTTTTTTTTGGCTTAATATTTAATTGTGCACTTAGTTAGCACTCCAGTGGAGTTACAATCATGTCTAGCTCTAGCTTTGTACAAAAATAAATAAATGAATGAATAAATAAATAAGCAGTCACTCCTGGTTATCAATGTTATTGTAGAGTACAGTATAGCAATCGATATGTTTGACATTGCGAAATTCACTTTGAAGGTGCAACTGTAGATTTTGCATCCACATACTGTAGAATTTGTTCTGTCATCCATATTGCACGTGTGTTCTATTGATTACTTATGTTGGAGATGGATTAAAGAAATACGGTTTAACTTGAACCTATGACAATTGGCATAATGATCATTTCGATATGTACAATGATTGTATTTGACATTGCGCAATTCACGTTGAAGGTGTAACTCTAACGCATTTACCAGCTGTTTCATACTTTAAATTTGTCCTTCTATTCACATTGATACTTTATTCTACCGATAATGTTGGAGATGGAGGAAAATGCAGTTGAGCTTGAGCCTTGTGACTTCATCAAACAGGTCTCCAAGCAACAATTATAGTTTTGCCTCAGAAGAAGAGAAATTCCGCTGCATGAACATTCTGACAGTGTCATTGAATCAAATCCTACTCTTCATTAAAGTACATTCTTTTTCGTAGCGATGGTAGATAAAAGTGTTTTACTGACTGTCTTATTCTCATTTTCTAATTTTGCACATCTATTTGGTAACATGATTTTTTTAAACTTGCAATACAGACTCTTACCATTGTATGATCCCCACGTCTCTCTTTGTTTCTGATCATGCGACGTAGACTCGTATGTAGCTGCATAGTGCAATACATTTGAGAGAACCGAGGGGAGGAATTATCTCGGTATTCGCTTTCCCTTTTTCAATCTCTTTCCCTCTTTCTCCCCCCCCCCCCCTTTCTCTCTTTCTTTCGTTCATTCTATCTCACGTTTTTTTCTCTGTCCTTCTTTCTCTATATATATCTCATCTCATCTCATCTCATAGCGACTTGCACACACACACACACAGTTCCGCACACACACACTTACACCCCCACACACACATAGAAACACACTCAATATAAGCGATTCCAGGCATGTTATGTTTGAGATCGTAAAGAATAAAATTAATCCTCATCGACACGTATGACGTGATTTTATTCGTGTGAATGAATTGAATCGAATGCAGGGATGTAAGAGTGTGAGAGATGTAAGATTATGACTTTTTTTTTTATATTGCCCGAAACGCATTTTCAAGAGTTTTTGGTAATCCAAATCGGTGTAATATTCACACATTAATGCCCAATAGACTGTTTTTCATATCAATTTAATATTTTTCCGATTTTTTTTTTGCAAGTAGTTCTCACATCCCTGCACGATTTTTTTTTCTTTTTTACATTTTTATGTTGGATATTTTTTTCTTGAAAATTTCTTGATCATTCAACCAAATTGTATTATTGCCACATGTGGTCTCGAAAAAGGGTCAACAAGGAGTAAGGCCTACTTTATTTGACAAACTAAATCATTTATGAGACATTACAGCTCTGTCTCAAAACACTCTATAAACGTGTTGTCCTTTACCCCTCTATCCCCTTACCTTCATCAGAGAACAGAAAGAAATGGCGATTATTGTCAGCACTATGAACATTTGGGGGATGGTGCTTCAGAGGTTTTTGTTTTCTAAGGAGATATTCAGTTCCAAGTAGTAATTACTGCATCCTGGCACTCAAGGAAAAGAGCAGCCAGTTGCAGTGTTTAATAGTTCATATTTTGGTAATCATCATTTTCATTCATATGGCCGATTGGTAAACGAGATTGAAAAGTATCACGGGGGCAAATTTAGCATCTAGCGCTCCCTGTAATGATACGTGGTTTCATCGTGGGCGTAGACACGGATGTAGTTGACTTGCATCGCAGCATCCTCCCCGTTGTTGACGTCCTGATTCCACGTTGGCAACCAGCTATCCTTCGCCTGCCAGAAATCTGTGGCGGCAGTTGGCGACGTGTTCAGCCAGGGTTTGCTGTACGGTTGGTTCACCAGGGAGTCTCCGAAATAGTTGGTTCCCCCAACAGCAACATTCAGGATAAGGTAGAACTATCGAAGAAGAACATAATGTATATTCTTCGTCAAATGGTTCAGTCTAATACTTTTCTTTTTTCTTTTTTTTTTGAGAAGTAGAAATAACATACATGATGTCAGTATCAAAAAACAGGAAAATCGAAGTGTTTTTGAATAGTGATATATGATACTATACAGACGAACAAAATGTTATAACAGAGCAAACTTTGCTGCTGGATACAGTTCTGGGAAGAAAAAAAATAATGTTCCCTTTTCACTTCATCAGAACGGGAGAAATGATAATTGGTGGCAAGCTGCCTTACCTCTTGGTCAAAAGGGGTCATTTTATTTCCAGAGTTGACCCAGGGGTTAGCGAGTCCCGGTGCGGCATTCTCGAAGTCAGCAAAGTCCCAGAATCCCTCAGTTCCCGGATCGACGGTGAGAATAAGCTCTGAATCAACGTAAAACCTAAAATGACACATCAGTCACATGACCGTGTAGACCAGATGAAATAAAACAGGGAAAAGGTCGGCAGTTTCTCGTCATACTACACACCCTTAGTGACGGTACTAGAGAGAATTATGTACATTGCTAGACTAGTACACACTACGAATGCAGTCCAGACAGAGGATTAAAGGCATAATTTACCATTTGCAGATCAACAAAAACCCAGCATTCGTGCTTAAAATAGTTCCAAAATGTAAGTTTAGGATAGAAACAACCACTGTAAAAATGTGAATCCGTATAATCAATGTTAAGTGTTGTTAAATACACAAAATGTGAACAATACTTATAGTAAAAATGTTGCCAGACTGAACCGTCTACAGTTATTGTTTAGTGAGAAAAATATTGATATCTCCTCATATTTTAGGCTTTATTGCAAAAAATTCATATGATAGGATGTTTTGTGATACAACAGACCTACACATACGCATCAAATATGATATCTTGAACATTTTCTAAATCACTGTTACCAAAGGTAAACAGGACCTATAACAGTCAGGCTGCGTTCTCCTCTGTAAGGCTGATTTCGTTCGGGTTATTGAAACAGTCGAAGTTTATCTTGCAATCAGATTATAGAAGAAATCAAGTGTAATCTAATATAAAGTCTAGAATACAGTAGACCCTTTGTTGTCGAAAGAAGGGCTACGCGAATGAAGCACTTTGGATATCATGATTTATGATAGTCATTCTGCAAATCGTAGAAAGACAAGTTTGTTTTGTCCACGTTCTCTTTCAGTAAAGGCTATAGAGAGACTTTATGTTTGTCGGAACTCGTTTTCATCTTGAAACGCCAAGTTTCTCTCTGAAAGGTCGCATTTCTCATGTAGGATTTCCATCTCTATGCCTCACATGGAAAATGTCTTTGTCGGTGAATAACACAAGGAATGCGCATAAAATTTGTACGGGAAGGTCATTATATGCTAAGATACTTACTCAATTTTAAATCATTTTCGTGGACCTTTTTGTGCTAACTATAATAATTGATTCCTCTCTCATGTGACCATCAAAATCAAGAACCGCGATGTTTATACAAGGAATAAATTGTCACATTCCAAGTTATTTTTACTTTCTAAATCCCTGCATGCGTCTTTAAAGCCTTATGAAAATGGCTGACTTGGGTAATGATGTGTTTAGGGATTAAATCTGCTGGTTCAACCTTATAATACTATAATGAGGTGGCCTGAAATATAAAAAGTGAAATAAAAACATTGAAGAAGACCATAAAATTGACGCCCTGTCTAACCTGATGTTTGTGGACGTCCAGTCGAGAGCGTAGGTATGAAAACCAGTTCCAAATGTATCTGATCCGTCCAGGGTTCTGCAAGACAATGGAATTCCATAACGTTTCCCATTTGAAACTACTTTTGATATCACGCGTGAATAGATTCATATGATAGGCTAACAGCTGATTTTACGGATCCGCTGGGAATGTGAAATTTAAGTCTAAATCATCTTTTATATTGCCAATTATCGACCATCACACATCGGAGCAATGTAATTTTCAAATTATATTGCCCCTCTTTCACAAGTTTTAGGGCCAAAAATCAAGGGCAGTTTTGTCTAGTCTGTTGAGCCAGTGCCCAAACTATGGATACAGGCGAGTCTTCTTGCTATGCATACAAGTGCTAGAATTAGAGAGATACAATTATGGTTGACAGAGATATTACGGATCGCTTTTGTCCTCCCACTATTATACTTCTTCACAAATTTACTGACCAGGATAATTAAATTTGAGTCTTTGCGACGTTTATCTTATAAAATGTACATTGTACGTGCTATGATTGATGCATTGCCCATTCACTATTGTTTAGCTATCATAGTTTCTACCATATTGCTCAAGTCGGGTTTTTTTTTTTCAGCCGTGTCTTGAGAAAGAAAAGTCACTTTCAGTCTCGAAACGCTCTGTAAGGCCATTGTGACATAATTATCATTACGTCCTGTGTCACTGTGCAGTCATTTCAATACACCGAGGCTTTCTAATTGTGACACCGTAATGTTGAAATAAAGAATTGCAGATCTTTCAATTCAATACAAATCAATTCATTTATTTTCGTTTGTTCAAAACATAACACAAAACAAATCAGGAATAACATCATAAACATAAGCATTCGACTTTGCAAAAGATAAATGATACCGATAAACATCTTTATGCCCTACACAACTGTTTTTCTATAAATCAGTCAAAATGCCCGGCTCATCTGTTTTTTTTTTAAAATCTGTCAAACTGAATTATGATGTTAAATGAACTGATTTCTCACTTGGTACTGTGGGTGAGGGGGTAGGCATTGAACGACCATAGCGGTCCCCAGTGCATAGTTGATCCCATTTGGCTAACACCCACGGGAGAACCGCTGCTGTCAAATAGCTGTCGGTTTCCTGCAAGGTGAAAGTATTTATTTTGTAATATCTACAAATTATTCTTAAAATGTGAAGTCATGCTGCGTCAGGAGGTCTATACGAGAATCAGATTTTGTACGGCCTACATACTTGAGTGGATATTCTCATACTTTCTTTCTGGGTCAAAAGCTTTCGACAATAATAATAATGAAGTATCACAATGTAGGTAAAAATTGAGTGATCCCTAGCATTTCATATTATACAGTGCTCTAAAGAGAGCTGTGTTGCAAAACGAATATTCCTTACACTTGTTTAAAATAGCTTTAAGATATCATGAAAGCAAAAAGTCTTGACAGAACTTACCGAATGTCTTATCACGTATTATTATCCATACAGAGGATTTTTAGAGCCCAAATACAAGTGTTATTTTGTCGACGCACCTCATAACCTCCAACCCACTTAAAAAGTTTGTTGAACTCGACCAATATTTTTTGCCGAGGCAACCAATATTTAAAATATTGGACGGCAAGAGGAGGATTCCCCAAAGTTTTTATAAACTGCACCGTGATTGGTTGAGATATATACGAGATGACCTGAAATAAGAAGTACAAACGTCTGTGATTGGTTAATCACGAATTAACTAGAATATCGTTTCTTCTGAAATTCTGTGTTTATACAAACAAATTTCATATATCAATTAGTTGAAATTGTTTTTCACACAATTTTTCAAAATATCACTTTCATAACAGGAAGTTAAATTTAGGTTTGATGAAAAAAAGTTGCATTTTTTTTTGTGCATGCAGGCGCAAGGCGACGATTGATCTGCAGCTCTGCATGCTCAGCGCTACTGCTAGATAGCCCGCGCGCGATATAATGTAGCCGGCCGCCGCCGCTGCGCTTGCATTTGCATGCGCGATATGCATATTACAGTTACTGTACATGTACGTACGTGTGTACAAGTACGTTATATACAGCACAGCAGGACTAGTTGTGGTAGTAGCATTAGTAGCCTACTTCGATCTTTCACGATCTACGGTAGATGTGACGTGAATTGTTTCTCAGATCTCGGATACAAATACATCTAATTCTGGTCTAAATTAGCTAGATCTCGGTCTAACAGTAACATGACGGCTACCTTGGATACATAGATCACTGTTTTATCAGAGACTGAAGTGGATTAACTGGCACTGAAGAGTGTACATGTACCATACCCCATGTCAGGATCACTACACAGTAGGAACAGCACTCGGAGTCGGAGACAGAAAGGGTAGGCCAACGTGAAAACATTCTTTGCTAAAATCCTCTGTAGGATAATAATGATGATATTGAATGTCCCATTTTCGATTAATACAAGGAAATATTGGACTCGCTAAGCAAAATATTGGACTCGTCTTCGACTCGTCCAATATTTGTGCATAGCTCGTCCAATATTTCCTTGTATTAATCTCAAGGCCATCCAATATTATATAATTATACTAATAGTAGACGTTATCATAACTGTATAAAACTGACAACAGAATATGTTTTGAATATTTTCTTCGTGGAACGTGCTAATGGCACGCATCTGAGAGAAGACGTTTGTTGTTGTTTTTATTTGTTTATTTTTTCTTTTATAGAAAGGATACTCCTGATTGTTAACTTTTTTATCAAAAATGTAGGCCTACTTGTTTAGCCAATAGAATAGCTGCTGGGGTTGAGGCTCGTTGACTCAAAAGCAGCATACTGCACTTGTCATGCAGGTAAAGCCATTTACTCGAGATTATGACTACAATGGGGACGATCCGCTAGATTTGAGTGTGGAGATAATCAATTTGTAAAGTTATTTTGCACTGATTTCATCTTGACAGCCTATTCATTTCGAAACATGGCTCCGCAGCACACATCACTTTTTGATAGTTGAAAAATACTAAAGGGGATGGCTAGTAACTGATTAGTGGGAATCGGTGGGAATGCTGGGGATGATTGTTCCAATTCTTGTGGAATTCACTTAAGAGTACACTATATACCTATTGTTGTGTGAAAATTATTTGCTTCAGAACGGTCTCATATTCAATTAATGTGCAGTTTAATGCCCCGTCACTATAGAGGCATGCTAACCTGGAAACATTAAACTGCACATTACTTGAAAATGAGACCATTCTGAAGCAAACAATTTTCACACAACAATAATGTACTCTTAAATGAATCCCACAAGGATTGGAACAATCATCCCCAAGCATTCCCACTGATTCCCACTGATCAGTTACTAGCCATCCCCTTTAAGTGTAATTCCAAAAATATTTTGTATTTATTATGCATTTATCAAAGTGTCTATTGCATTGAGTTTCTGTTTGCATGATGTGTTCATGAAAGAAAGTGCAGAAAAATGAAATTGGAGAAAAAAAAAATAAATAGAGTGATTTTCTTTTAATTTACCTCTGCACTCCACCAAGTCGATTTCTCCCGATGCAGGCCAAGTTCCAAAACGATTGTGTTTGGGTAGAAGCCAGATCGCTGATGAAGAAATAATAATCGCTTTCATTTGAATTGTCAGCCGATTACTTATTGCTGACATTTCAAAAATGTAGTTGCTGAATATGATTTGTGAGTAACATTATAATGTTTGCATCACTAATGTTTGTGGCTGAATGTTATCTGAAGAACAATTACGCGCTTTGCTAAACGACAGGATAAGTTTGATGACACAGATATTTTACCATACGTATAATAGGCACTATATAAATATATATAAAAACACCGTTTTGCTCATAATGTTCATTACTGCATGTTTCATTACAATTATGATCATTACTACAACATCCATCATAAGACATGTCATCTCTATAATCATTACAGGTAGATCGTCACTTTTGTTTCTGGTACCATGTTATAAAGAAACTAACTACATCATATTATATTCCAACTATTGGCTATGAAGAAACCCAAACAAGTCTTTGTCTTGTTATCGACAGAGGTGTGTGTTTACATGCTGATACACCGAATAGAAATATCCTGAATAATCTCAACGATCGGTGTTAAAAAAAATGGCAATACTGCCTTAGGTTATAAACGCCCATGTGATACATTGATATTCGCAGTCACTGTGCTGCTTGGCACACTTAGTCGTTTTGAAAGAGAATAAACTGAAAGAGAATAAACTGAAAGAGAATAAACAGTGGTGATGCCAAAGGCGAATAAAAAGTATAAAGAAAGACATGTGGAAGGAGAAAAAGTCGAAAGTTACCTGGCCATATCCAGTCTCCAGACGGCATCTTAGCCTCAACCTCTAGTCGTCCATACTTAAATGAAAACGTGTTCACGGTTCTGATCCTAGCCGACTGGATAGGATTGAGAATATTGCTATAACTTCCACTTCGCTCGCACCCCCACCAGGCATTACCCGTGCAAAGGTTGGCTGGTGATGAACCTGGGGAATGGATGGCATTATTATAATGTGTGGCCTATATCTTTTCACTGTAGTATAATAGAATAATAATTTTGTATTTGTATCCGCATGTTTAAAGATGTTTGTCACGATTTTTATAAAAATCACACCGGTAAATACAGTAGTAATCCCTATGAAACAGGAATGAAACACATTTAAGAGCTACCACGCTTACTGGTGGCATGACAGTAGTTGAAAAAGTACAAACTTATCTAAATGCAATGAATATAGTTTGGAATGTGGGTTGGCGTAAACACAAATACATGATGACATTAGAGACAAGCGTCTACGAAAATTTCCCGAACAGCATAATTTTTTGTCAGTTAATTCGCTTTTTAAAGACATTGAGCTTCTGTTTGACATACGTATGACAAGAATGCAAACGAGAGACTGGTAACAAATCGACTTGAGCCCAGATCACAATCGGGGTCAGTTTAATCAAATTCAAATTTCGTTTTTGTTTTTGTTTTTTTTCGCCAAAACTTGGTGTACAATCATCCTTTTAATCGAAGAATGATTGTATAATTGTGTATGTTATTGATTTTGTACAACATTCTGCAATTCAGCCATCTTCATGACTGCAAATGAATTTTTAAATAAACCATTACCATTACCATCACCATTAGTACGCTTCACTCTTTGTTTTGTGTGTGTGTGTGTGTGTGTAGCAAAGGATAAATGCAAGTATAACATAAATGAGATATACAGGTTAAAATGGCGAAAATTAGTAATGAAAAAGAAAAACATGTAATTAATTGACCAAGATGAACAATGTAATGTATCAACATTGGAGGGACACGTCAATGAAATGACTGTTCATGTGATTCCTGGTAAAAAGTATATTCAATAAATCTTACCCCATAGATTGAGGATTCCATTGTACAGGAACTCTTCTCCGTATTTGTCAGAGGTAAGAGTCTAGTGAATATAAACAAATTAATCACCAAGGTCAGCAAGGTGGTTCCTTTTCAAATAAAAAGGATAAATCTGCGCTTATACGGACAATTACTTATTATCCTCAAAATATCATTGCATACATGTCGAGCTATTAATTGTGTCCAGTCGTGGCAGCTATATATGGATAAAATCACGTAATAACTAATAATTATACCCTTTGTGGCTAAACCCCTTTTTCACCATACTGAGATTTTATTTGGCAGGATTTTGAGTAGGTCCAGTTTGCCTTGATAATGACCTGAAGGGAAGCACGAGAGGTGGTGTACAAAGTCAATGGGCAGTGATGGGGATTGTAGAAATCTTCGAGAATGGATTCAAACGCAGTAGAATTATTTTCATATCAAGGGTAGCCTTCTTAATGCAGGACTTCTCGTCTGAAGGATATTGCCGTTATTACCCCAGCTTTGTTAGGTATCATTTAACGTGAGTCTAGAGGGCTATCATAAGTAATAAACAGTTTTTCCCCACTTCGCATGATTCAAATAAAAGGATTTCTGGTCTTAAACCCCAAATATAACACTGTGATCCTTCATTTCTGCGCTTTGAGTAGATAGTTAAGATAGAAAGTTAAGCAAATCTGTATGCAAAGGTAGTGATGTTATAGAATAATGCATGATAGATGAAAATCCGTGTGATATTTGATATCTTCACCAACGAAAACTTGTGTAGCAAAGATCAGTAAAAGGTTCTTATTGCACTTGTTTCGACTTACTGGTTTGATGTACAGAATGCCATCACGAACGTAGCTGTTGGAACGGTTGTTGGTGTAATACTGGAACTCCCAGTTCTGAGGTAAGGGAAGGTTTAAGAGCAACACCAATGTGTATTTCCAAAAACGTACATTCTTCCCTTTCGGGCCAGAAAACACAGCCATAGCAAGCTCTCGGCCAGTCAGATCTTCTCATTTTCAGATGATTTTGTGAATCCGTTTTCAACATCATGCAAACATGTATATTATGAGTATGGTCATACTTGCGGCAATTAGGATAACATACAGTCAATCCCGTCAACAGGCGTCTCTATGGCAAATTGGGACAACTTCATTTTACGAAACATTTGTTTCAAATAAATGATCAAAGGCCAGAAATAAAAAGAAAATACTATAGTGTACAACGAAAAAAAAAATGTATTATACTGTATATATCCCTGTCTGCTAGAGCACTAAAAACTGGGTGTAGATAGAAGATGAAGGAGTAGCAGCAGAAGAAGAAAGGGAGACACGTAAAGAATGAATATGAAGAAGCGAAGAGGAAAACAACAAGAGGAAGATCAGGATTCAGACATTGACGGGCTTGTATTTTAACCACGTCAGTGTCAGGGACTTTGTACAGTGTAAGACGCTAAGGGATTTTCTGTCCCAATTAGCATCCGAAGCACAGACTTGAAAGAAAGAGTTAATGCTCACTCCTCCACCACCGGCGGTGATCTCGTGCTCCCAAATATGATGGTTGAACGAATCGAACTCTTCCTGGAAGATGAGACCGTTGCATGGCGGCAGGTTCTGATCACATGAAGAGCTGCATGGGTAACTGCTGCATGTAGAGTCCTCAGCTGGAAGAATCATGACGTAGAATAATTATGACATATCAATGGGGTTTTTTCACATAAAATCATCGCGTAAAAAAAAAAAAAAAAAAAAAAAAAAAAAACGGGAATTGCAATTCCGCCTGCAAAGTTGAATCAAACAAAAAGTAATAATTTACACGAGCGAATAACTTCAACAACAATCAAAGGCTAAGTTCACCGAAATGTCTGTACGGTGAATTGAGTAAATGCAGCAATATTTGTAGATTACATGGGTGAAAGTTTGAGGGAAATCGGATTATCCGTTCAAAAGTGCGGCCATCGCTGTCACTGTGTCAAGGGTAATTATGTGACAGTCATCAATATCACGACATATAACTTAATCATTACTCATAATGTCTATGTTTGCCTTTAAATATTATGGGGCAAAAACGGCAAAAAAGTGAAAAACCTGTAAAAACTTCTGAATAGGATTCTAAGTAGTCTAACAGCATTAGGCAAAGTCTTTCTTTTTTGTTTCTCACCTGTAGCAGTTGCTAAGCAGCTGCAAAGTAAGAGTATGCACAGGGGCCACCACATTGCGACTTTGGAGTTGCGTCTTGAGCGTCGATCCTCTCGGCAATGTCTTATCTATCGACTGAAGATGGAGACCAGAGCTACAGCAGCCCCCTTCCCTTACTGCTGTTATGAAAGCTTGCGTAAGTGGTCGTGCCTATCTCTAATGTTAGTTACATATTAATAAAGATGTACTATTAAATCCTGCCGCTAGCCACGCCATGTGTTCATTTCTCTGCACTTATCTGCCTGATGATAAGTCACACGAATCACTTGACGGTCTATTATGCTCTACAGGCAGAAGATATCCTCTTTTACATTTCCTTGAACCCATAGTCATCGAGAAGATACTTCTAATGAATCATGAAGAAAATAGCGATAGTGATTATTATGCTCTTCTCTTCTTCTTCGTGTATTAGAGTGACTACAATCAACTTGTTGATAATTCTGTCATTTTCGGGGAAGTCTATTAAAGTTGCACAAGTCTTCAAAGGGTTCAAGTTTAAACTTCATATCAGGAACACTATGATTACCAAAATATTGTCGTTTTATCAATAACTAGCAGATGATAATTATAATGGTATCGAAACGACAGCAATATGACGGAGGATATAATGATTTTTCTGCAAATGTGAGGAATGGAAAAATATTTGCCTAAACACGGGATGGAATCTCACACGCGCAATAGAAATAGGTCTGCGGAATGGAAACATTGAATGCTAAGTTTCATTTGAAACAATACATATAATTGGTAAATCGAATAACGATAGTAAAAGAATACAGATTTAAGACAAACCGCAAAAAAAAAGAGAAAGAAAAAACGTTCCATTCAAGGCTGTGAAACATGCACTCGCTTATAATCGATATCGTCGTCAATCGTTACACATAATTTCCCTCCTCCTCTGGAGGCTCTCCTCTGTCTCAGTTAAAAAAAAAAAAAAAATGTCCCTGAGAAGCGAACATCTGGCGCGAACGATTCTGTTTACCCCACCTTAGTTGGCGACTTGCCTAGACATTTACTGATAACGCAGAACAAACACATCATAGACAAAACTCATCAAAGACATTATTAACTTAGAACTTGACGATTAAAAACTGACAAACATGACAGGAACAGTATTGCACGAAGAATTTTCGGAAATATATTACATTGCACATTTAATGTAACTAAACACATTCCGAAATACAACATTGGACAGAGTGTGTACACAATCCCCACAGCCGAAAATGGTCAAGATTCAATGGAGTTTCATTTCTCCTTCTTCTTCTTCAAGTTCTATTGTCCTCTCTTCTCATAATACAACTCTTTTCGAATCGCATTCAAAACCTGACCCTTGTGTGTGTGTGTGTGTTTGTGTGTGTGTTTGTTTATTTATTCATTCATTTATTTATTTGTTTGTTTGTTTGTTTGTTTGTTTGTTTGCATTCCATGCCTCTGGACACATCGCCTTGACATTATCCACATTGATCCAGTCAAAATAATTTATAGTCAAAACAATAGAAGGCCCAAAATATAATAATTCTGAAGTATGCCCAGCCTCGGGGAAAGAGGGGGTTGGACACTCATATCGTGTTGCCAAGGTGTCATCTTCTGTGGTACATGTACACCAAACTAGTGGATCCCCTAACATTCGTTGAAGATTATTTTGCACACATGCATCTACAAGACTTGATGGTACATCCAACACTTTCTGTGCCAGTTATTACTTTGGACGGTATGCACAAAGCTATGGAGCTTCCTGTGCCTATTGGCACTCGAAGCACGCGAAGGGTTACAGCATACATAATATGTACGTTTTTTAAAGACATAGTTTCCCATTTCCAGATGAAACAGAAACCCAGCATTAGTTCTTCAAAATAGTTCTAAAATGTGAGTTAGGAATAGAAGCAACCACTGTAGAAATGTTAATCAGTTTAACATTCTACAGTTATGGTGTACTGAGGACCAAAAACACAATTATCTCCTTATATTTTAGGCTTTATTGCGAAATCTGCCATCGCAATCTAAAGGCTGACGATGTTTGCTTCTATTACGAGATTTTTAAATTGCAACTGATTGGCAAATTGCTCCAAGTTAAGCACGCATGAGTGAGCACATCTCATGGTAATCTGTCAAGTTTTTATGGCTTCTGTGATAGGTATTGTAAATTCAATTATCTCCATGTGGCATTTGATAGTGTATGTATTATATAAAATTTGTTTCGTACTTAGCAGACTACTGAATAACTCCTTACTGAAATATCGAACAGGGCAGTAAGTTGGCTCAGTCGGTAGCGCGTCTGCCTCCCGATCCTAAGGGCCCGGGTTCGAACCCGAGTCTGGACTGAGCAATGTTGTGTGTAATCATACCGTCCCCTCTAGCAAGAGGCAAAACACTCTGTCCCTCGGGTAGCACATAAAATTGAGAGAATCACAATTCATGCACGCAAAAGATCCCGCTTCATTTATTCATCGCAAAGAGCAGGGTGTTTACCCCAGTGAAGTGGTCCCACCTCACATCCAAATGAACCCCATGGAACACCAGCTTAGTGTAGCTGAATATGGGCTATCCAGCCACCTTCTCAGACGGAAATGAACAAACAAACAAACAAACAAACAATAAATAAATAAATAAATAAATGAATACAAGCAGTGTCTATATGACTAGATGGTTGTCTAATGCTGAATTGATCATCTATTTCCAATTCATTCTAAACAAAATGCCGCAAAAATAACAAACAAACTCTGAGCTGGGATCATCCATACCTGCACTTAAGTAGCACATACATCAATCAGTAAGGGAAAAACCTACGTACTGTATACACTGGATACACCATTTGACGGCACTTAGCTAATTATTTCAAGGACATTGAAAAGAGAAACAATGCAAGAGGTACAGGGGGACTGGAAAGGGTTTTATTTGAATTACAAAACTTGTCAAAAAGAAATAAAAAAAAAAACAGTGTGCATATCTAGCAAAATTTATGTTGATATTCATACAGAGAGCATTCGAAATGAATGCAGCAGATTTCAGTTAGGACCTGAAAGAAGGACTAAACCTTTGTCAAAAGACAGACCTGACTAATTTGTCACGTTTCAATCTCTCCCTGCCTAAAGATATGAAATGAAACAGGACAGCTGAGAGTTTTGAAATCAAAAGACAACATGACGTAATAATTGAGAACTCATGACGACCCATGACAACTCTGCTCTGTTAGTAACTCAATAAGTCATACATCGGATTATCCTTTCACTATTAGGCCCTACTAGATGTCTGGTCACTAACACGAATGCAAGGTTGCGCCTACTCACTGTAGGTGGACATGGTGTACAAACTTTGCAAGATAGGTAGGCATTGTATGCCTAACATATAAATAGATAAATAGAATATGAAGTCTTTTGAACCAGAGAGAAGAAATCATGGGTCAAATGATTATCTTTGTCCATAATGTCATGATTTACATCGAAGAAACTTCATCGGTTCTCATTGAGTTTAACTAGTCAGATATTTAGCCAGCTGTGTTCAGCAAGAAACGATTGCTCTCCGTGGTTTGTTTTTACGTCGTCAATCACACCGTACTTGTCAACTGTTAATTTGGCATATCTGAAGGCGACTGGGCAATGATCAACTGACACTTCACGTCTCCATTCCTTAGCTCGCGCGCTGCCGGGAAATGTCGTCGTGTAGGTGACGACACACGAAATTTTCTTTGCAAAGTAAGTCTCGAGGACAATCTTTATTGAAGAGCGCCCTCTAAGGTTTCTCCGTTTGTTGAGATTAATTTGGCAGCCAAGTAGTTTTCTTACATCGAACTGTTTCGCGTAAATATCTGAGAGGACAAACTGCAGTCTCCTCGTTTGTACGTTGCCAAGAGGAACATGGCTGTTCACAAAACATTTGTTTGCACTTTCACGATGGGGTTCGTTGAAGGGGTTTCGCTTCCTCGATGTCGACTGGTCGAAGACGATTTCTGAAACGACGTTCGGAGTGGTCACGATTTCGTCCAAATTCACCGTAGTGTAGGCTTTGTGGCTGTCATTGAAAGATAAAAGCAGTTATAGAGTGTAATGATCCTTGAGTTTATCGTTGTTTTGGGTTCAGTGGCGTATCTGGGGGGGGGGGGGGGGGGCAAAGGGGCACGTGCCCCGGGCGCCACTCCTTGGGGATGCCAAAAACGAAAAAACGAAAAAAAAAAAAAAAAAAAAAAACTCGCCCGGACGGGGGTACTGAGAAAGGAGGGGGGGGGGGGGCAGAACACCAAATCAAACAAGATAAAAACAAAACATAATGATGACGCGGACAAAATGACAATGTTTATTGTGTTCACGCAAGGATTTCATGTTTTGTAAGCTGAAGTATACAAAATTTTTGGCTCGCTCGCTGCGCTCGCTCGCCAAAATTTATATAAAAAAGAAGATAAGAATAAAACGTGATGATGACGCGGACAAAATGACAATGTCTACTGTGTTCACACATGTCATTTTATATCTAGCAGGAAAATGTAACATGGAGTTCCCGCTGCAATTTCTTTCGTTCTGAAGCGATCGCCGATTGGATCAAAAGAGGGCGCCAACAGTTTCGATCATGGGGGGGGGGGGGCGAAAAAAAAACACGAGTCAAACAAGATAAGAACAAAACGTAATGATGATGCGGAAATGTACAAATTTCGGCTCACTCGCTCGTACTGATCTAGAGTATTTTTTCAAGTCCTCAGTGTGTTGTTATAAATCGTTATCTATAGGGCCATCACTATATCTAGATTAGAATTGTAAGATTTAATAACCAAAACATGACAAGAATTCCATGTTTTGTGATGTAAAATACAAAACTTTTCGGCTCGCTCGCTGCGCTCGCTCGCCAAAATTTATCAAAATTTATGAAAGTTTATTACATTTAAATCACCCTCAAATGACCCCTTTTTAAGTGCTTGAAAAAGCATATCATGTGGACATAAACATGTGTAAGAAATATTCCTTGATAATACAGATACTAATAACTCATAGTGTGAACCATTGCTATATTAGAATAAAGTAAGACTGGTTCCAAGTTTAACACTTTTTTAGATTGAAAGTAACGATACTTTTCGAATCCTGCACGAATGTGTTCTCGGAATATTCAAAATACTACACCGTCATGAACTGTTACCTCATATCTTTCACTGTTCAAGAAACAGAAAGTCATCATAAGATTGCTTACGCTTTCATAAATGGTAGTCGCCAATTCTTGACAGTAAACCATCGTCGCACAGTAGTTGCTCGAGGACGCTCGGTTCGTTGATACTTTTCTGAGGAAGTCCCTTGAAGAAATATCATATTCTGCCGTTTCTTCAACTTTGTAATCGTGGAGCCCGTCAGATCTTTCTCTTCGAAGAAAACCTAAAGGATTATAAATCATGAAGTATTACAAGAATAAACTCTTCTCTAACAATTTAAGAAATATCAAAATTAATGGTTTTGTAGTTGCACTACTATGATTGTATATACAGTGTGCATGGAAGAGCAAAACAATATACATGTATTGGGGATCTTCACTGTTTCTTTCTTTTAGGGGACAAACGTGATACTTCTTTAATATCAACTTTCTCTGAGCGATGTAACTTGTATTAGTCGGGTACCTAAGGGGGGGGGGTCACCGTGCATCCCCCCCCAGGACTCCTCGAAACTTACATTTTCAGGATCCTCATGACATACCAAAACATAATCAAGATGTTAACAGGAACGAAAAGTGGCTGTTCTAGGTGAAATTTAATGTATTCTATTGTTTTTCATAGTTTCTTATGTATTTCTTTGTTTTTCAACTTTTTCAACTTTTGCTTTTTCTTTGTTTTTCTATCAGAAATTGTCACTGACCACTTTTCTACCATAATTAGCACAAAACTAATCAATGAAAGTGATTACTGTAAAAATAATCAGGTTTTCATGACCTTCATGACAGAGCACCTGTTTTCCATAGGAAATGTACACAAAAGCACAAAATTGTGCCCGTTTTGGGACGACATTCCGCTACAAAAATGGGCGTGACTTCGCACAAGTATGAGGGGAAGTTGCAAATTTGGTCTCGAAAGTTGCGTGAGACTTGAACAAAACAAATTGTGCTAATTATGGTAGAAAAGTGGTCAGTGACAATTTCCAATAGAAAAAAAAAGAAAAAACAAAAGTTGAAAAAGTTGAAAAACAAAGAAATACATAAGAAATTATGAAAAACAATAGAATACATTAAATTTCACCTAGAACAGCCACTTTTCGTTCCTGTTAACATCTTGATTATGTTTTGGTATGTCATGAGGATCCTGAAAATGTAAGTTTCGAGGAGTCCTGGGGGGGATGCACGGTGACCCCCCCCCCCCCCCCTTAGGTACCCGACTATATCTTGTGTAATACGATACTGTATTTCCTTGTGAACGTGCTTACTGTCTATGGGCAAGTAGTAACCTGAGAATAAGATTATTATGTTCACATGCATTTTTGATCTATGAAAAAATACTTGTTTTTTTTTTTTTAAAACCCGACGCTATCCGTATTTCTACAGACCACTGTGTGTTACTGAAGCAGGATATGGCACGTCTGAACCTCGCTCATATATTGAATATTATGTGAGTAGTCATTGGTGACTGCTCTGATCTCCTTCCTTCTGCCATTTCCTAATAAATGCACGTCTTTGATTTGATGACCAGACATTATTATAAACTGCCTTGATGTCGGTAAAATGTATTTTGTCATGACTGCAACCTCTAAGGCATATTATACAGAGAATAATATCATAAACTCAGCAAAAAAGAGAAAATTAAACACTTTTTGAGTTCAAAATTTTTCATGGAAGATTTTGATGAAAATCATTGTACTATATACCGTAATGAGGTAAATAATTCAGTTGGCTATCAAACTAGTGAAACCCTACGCATAAGCAAGCATGAGTCTTCCGATGCACAAAAGTAAAAATTGCAAATATTGACATGTTGTCTTATATTTGGAAATTTGATTTGATTTGATTTGATTTGATTAGATTTGATTTGATTTCTGCTGAATTCCGTTACATCAGATATAATTGTGTACAAGCCATTTATGACAAACAGTATATCAACAGATAGTTTTTAGTACAAAACAAACAAGTACAAACAGCTTAGGGACCTTAAGCAGAAGGGTCTCCAAAAACAAGCCGAGGCTTGACGGTATGGAGACCCTATACTGAGCTACTCTGGATAGAATAAGGGATAGAAAGAGAGAGGGAAGGGTAGGCGGAAAGGGGAAAACTATACTTACAGAGTGTATGTGTACCACTCCAACTACTTTACAGTAATAGTAATGATAATAAATGAATCTGCTATTAAAGTTAACACGTTCAGGGGCCTTTGCCGTAGTAATGATCGAATATGCACTAGGGCCTATATGGAAAATAGTAACAAATGATTACAAAGCATTCTACATGTGGTTATTTGACATGAAATAACAAGATATATAATGGTTATATGCCCTCCAAGATAACAATGAAAACGAAAGACCAGTTTAACATAATAAGAAACATGAATGAAATAGCCAAAGTAAATTTTCTGTTCTCTTTATCTCTTTATGGCTTCAAACAAAATCAGAGTTGGGAACTAAAAAGGGAAAATAAGAATTTTCTGTCAACTAAAACTTCAAATGACCTAGGTAGTAAGTGCATAAAGATGATTAAATGAACAGAATATCTTTATTTAATTCTTTTTATTTATTAATTTGATAATTCATGAGAAATTGAAGAATCAAACATTATTAACTATCACTTTTTTTCTAATATGAGAAATCACTTCAAATTCCTACCATTTTTGTATAATGTATATTGCTTCTTCTCTCATTTCTTTTGAACGTCAATTTGACAGAAGATTCTTCATTTCCTCCATTATTTTAGCCTTTGTTAATCTGTCGGACTTCAAAGATATTACAGAGGCTACAGCTTTATTTTTGCAACTTAATTCATGTTTGTTACTGTGTTAGATTTGTCTTTTATTTAAAAAAGCACTTGTGAAGAACACGCATGAATTACAAGTAGCTAATTTTTCCCCCTTTTTTTTACTTTTGTGAGTATGAAGAGAAAAACGAAGTTGTTCACTTTTTATTGACCCACCAGGTTGATAGCCAATAAAACTATATGGCAGATCTAATACATTAACGTTTAGCCAAATATTCCATGAGAAATATAAACTTGAAAAAGCGTTTGCTTTCTTTCTTTTTTTTTTTTTGCTGAGTGTATAATGATGATTATTTTTCTCAATATTGTTATTGTTATTATCATTATTATTGCCATCATTATTATTATACTTGAGTAAAAGAATGGTCAAAGTCTACACCTGCATCATATAGGAATTTTAAAGTGTTTCATCAATTTTCCATCCTGGACGCTAACACACACAAAAAAAAATGAATGCAATTGGTTACCCGTTTTGTTTTTTGTTTCTCAAAAAAAAAGAAAAAAAAAAAGAAAAAGAGCTTCCCCGGCAAGATTGAGATTTAATGCCAAGTAAGGATTTTCACCACAGACGTATCAATCGCGTGCGTGTGCGTGTACATGTGCTTGTGTGTGTAAAGCATTGTGAATACGTGTGCTTGTGTGTAAAGCATTGTGAATACACTTTTGAATGTTGACGATTTCAGCAAAAAAAAAAGTGCAAAAACCCAAAGTCTAGTGCTAAGCTGTGTCATGCCTAATTTTACCTGAAGTGGTCTAAATGCATCCGAGTGTTCTTCCAGGTGGGGGATGGGCACGAGGGAATCCGCAGATGTAGCCAGCCAGAGCTCTCGCGCCACACCCTGGGACAGGGATGGCCATATTTCTGGATGATTCAAGAACGCCTCTGCGCTCGCCCAGTCGGGCTCGTCCTGTGAAATGTCTTGCAGAAACTTCATAAATCTCTAGTGGGAAGCTCTCACAGAATAAGTCCTCCCTGTTCCGGGCTTTGGTCTTTTTACTTTCCAAGTGAGTATCAATGTTTTCTTGCTGTATGCCTTTCACGACTCATTTTGAAATAATAAGCGATGGGGATGTTGTGGTGGTAACTGCGAAGTACACTGACGTCACAGTGCCCAACACCATGTGCACCATGCGCAAGGATCAGAGACGCTATGCGGTCTGACGTCATAAAGGACAACGCACGCGTTCTCATTTCAATTTGTGTACATGTGTACATGTATTTTTTACCTCCGCTAAGGCAGGAGATTATGTTTTCATTACGGTTGGTTTGTTTGTTTGTTTGTCTGTGTGCAATATAGCTCAATAGGTTGTGAACGGATTGGAATGAAACTTGAAACTTGCAGGAAAGGTTGAGAATGACACAAGGAACAGAGGATTGCATTTTGGTAGTGTCCGGAATTTTTTTTTGTGGATTTTATGAAGGATTTTTATTTATATTTTGGCAGGTGGGGTCAATGAATTTGGTGTTCAAGCTGCGCATTACAGGTTTTCATACGCGCACTAAAGTGCGTGTTCAAGTTTCTGCTAGGGCGTGGCGCGCCGCGCAGCTGAGGGTTTATGACGTAACAAAGGCTTCTGTATTGGGAAATCGGGCGATTTTTCAGTGAGTGGAAATCACCGATCTCTATGGAAGAGCAAGATCATCGGTGGAAAGTAGTTGCTTGGCGAAGGTCTGCGCTCTCAGAGTGCTTTTCTAGTTCTTGTAATTTTGTAACAAGGACGGTAGAGTAGTAATGAAAGGAGACAGGACAGCTTGTTATATTTTCATAAGGTAGTTATGACCACTGTGCGGACGTGACTTGCTTGTTCGCGTGTTTGTTAATCTCGTATATATTTTGGCATCGTGTTTGCATCTTGTTTAAACCTCAAATCATTATCTATTATACATGTATTACATCGATCTGCGCTTGGAAGTATATTGATTGAGAAAGTAAAAATATTTAAATCCCCAAGTGAAAAAGTGCAGCCAACTGATGGGCCGGGAGTCCCAAAACACATGAGTCAGCGGCCTCGGCGGAGCATTTATGTTCTGCCCTCTCATGTTTGCGGCCGTAACTCCCAGCGTATTCTCCCACGGTAGGTTATCAACACCTTGAATACTCTGATATTGCTAATCGAAAAATTTGAACCTCAAAATATTTTGAACAGTTTGTTTTGGTCTTTGTTTTGGTTTTACTACCGCGGACAGCGAAACTTGGTTGATATCTTCTCTATCATCACCTGAATTTAGTTTTATTCTACTGATGTTCTGTCAGCGTATGTTATGGTCATCTATAGTTATCATTGAAATTTCCCGCCATACCGCCTCCACCATCTTGGATTTCTTTAATTTCATTTTGGCGTTGGGTGTTTTTAGCGTCGATACGTTTTCCTGCTCCAGTTTTTATTTCTTCTTACATGTCAGTGCCGGCGAAATGGGGGTGGGGGTGGGAAGGGGGGGGGGTGATGAAACCGGAAGTTGCAGCTGAAGTTGCAGTTGAAGACCTTTTTTGGAGTTCAAATTTATTCGTTTTTCCACAATAAAGTAATATACAGGTATAAACATCAATCTCATTTTCTTGAGTGACAGAAACAATGCATGTAAATTTGTACAGAAAAAACAACAATAATAGGAAAAATTAACAGTAGCGAAACATTGCAATAGTTGCGAAAGTGAAATACATTTGTAATTGTCAATATGCACTGTGTGAAAAAAAAAAACGGTTTATGGTCTATTCAAGTTTATGGTCTATTCAAGTGCAGTAATCTCACCAAGCTGAGCTGTGTGCAATGAACATGGTAATTGGATAAAAAAAGAAAAAGAATTGCTCTCTCAGAAAATATAAACAATTATGAATTGACAGGGTAGATCCACTTCACCTATTTTGAACCCTTATGTAATGTCGGGTGTGCTATGTTTTTTTATGTTTCTTTGTTTGTTTATTTTTTTCTTTGATTCGCTGTCACATTTTACTTCAGAAGATATCTCCTGTTGTCCTGTGTCATATCTGAAGTTATTCACATAGTTGCCGGCGCATGTCTGTCCGTCATTCCGGGCATTACATTCCCGCCATACCATCGCCACCCAGATTTCACCTCCTGAGTATTTGATCTCTACTGGGGCAGAACCACAAGCCTTAACATCCAACCGATGATCTGTGTCTGTTTGTTTCTATCTGATGTGTCTATATGCGCCTGATATCTCCAGTTTATCGAGTTTTTCTACCTGGTTATTCAATAAATCAAGGAATCTTCCGTTTTGAAATTCACATGCTTTGTCGTTGGTTATCTTTGTAAATTTTCATCCATTTCATTTTCTGTCAAAGGTCCTGACATCTATTTCTCTCTCTCTCTCTCTCTCTCTCTCTCTCTCTCTTTCTCAACTTGGGATACGCCTGCAAGCAATTTATGAGGGAGAGCTTGAAAATACAAAGAAGAACGTCAACAATATCGTTAAATCTTGTGTCAGACACAGATTCCTCAAACAAAGATTTGTGAACACACCAGAAAAGCGAAATGTAAATCTTAAAAATAACACATCATTCATGAAGAAATGACTCTATGTATCCATACAATGTATAATTACTTGGATGTAATATCCTTTATTTCTTATTACAGTGCTAAAAGTGAAAAAAGGTGAATAACAGTGCTAAAAGTTAAAACAGTGGTTATGAAAACTCGTGGTAAACCTGCGATCCGTTACTTCATGGAGCGCTTAAATCTAAAAGTGCTCTCCTCGGTTTTTTTTTCTTCGACCTGTTTATTTTGGCTCACTTTGAAAAGTTGGTCCCCGTCGAAGCCAAAAGAGTTTTGGTGTGGGTGTGTTTTGTGTGTCACGATATAATGTAGGTGGAGTTCATAGATAAAGCCACGGAGTACTCTCGCTATCTTTCTCCGGTGTTCGCAAGCGTAAGTCTCGTATCTTATTTATTTTAAAAAAAAATACATAAAATGACCAACAAAGTTCAGATGACCGTGGTGATCGTTAGTGGATTATGAGGACTTGCTACTAGCTGTGTATTAGCCTCGCTATTGATTGTAATGTTGAATCAATCTAACTCATTCAGATGTGCATATAGTTCAAGGACGCTTAGCATCAATTAGCAACAAGAACAGCATGATTTCATCCATGACCCACAGACCAAGTCAGGACAAGTCTCTCGAAAGTCGGGAATAGTTTGAATCGATGCACTTTCTTTAGTCCCGAGGACTCCGTCATCTCTGTCATAGGAATGCATATTGGAAATGAAACAGGCTTCCGTGTGTGGAAGAGTCGACACCAACTCACGTACAAGATCTTTTGACTCCCTGCAAATAGCAGGGGGTAAACTCGGTGAAGTGGAGAGCCTCAAATACATGCACGACAACGGACGGGGACAACTACAATGTACTCGTGCTCCACTCGCCCCAGGTATAGCCAGTAAATGTTATCAGCTAACCAGGAACGTGGTGCGATACGAGAAGAAGGTGACTTCAAACTCCAATGTTTTTTACTCTGTAGTATTCTTCTCGTCAATTGTATCCCGTAGCCTTTGGCAATAGCGAAGTTGTGTGGAAAATCTGGGTACTGTATAACGGATCCACTGAGGTATTTTAGTCATTGCAATATGTGATTTTCCTAACATAATGTGAAGGGTTCTCAATCAAGTCAGTATACCGGTATCCAACAATATCCTGTTCATCATACACCACTTCAAGATATTCCACACTTCTTTGACTGTCGCTGTTCGTAGGATTTGAGCCCTCTGTCTCGCCAGAAACGAGGGCATCTCGTGCTGCATCGCATCGGAGAGTATCAAACACCTCAGGTTCTCTTCTAGCCTTCGGAACGAGCCGACATTCCTGGTAGGGACAACAGGAAGTAGATACCATTGTTAAATAATGATGACTTCTGGTGGTATATGTGTATGTGCTGGAATTGAAACAGGGATTTTTCTTCAAAGAGGGAGCAACCGTCTCTAAGAATTTATAAAGTTCCATCCCGATGGAATCCCATCTCTTTGCTCAATTTTTCACTAATGAATAAAATTCATTCTGGTCAGTTTTTCTGTCTGCGTTTGTTACATACTCAAAAAGATGCATCACATCCCCAAGTTGAATTATCCTTCGGGTTTATGCCAGGTTTTAGTGTGTACGTCTGTGTCACACACAAACACACTGCTTTAGCTTCTGACCATTCGAGCATTGAGAATTTAGGGTTTCTGGGACGAACACTGAACAAGGGCTTTCTATAGCTTAGTCAGTAGAGCACCGGGCTATAGCAATCCGGAGGTCTCGGGCTCGAATTCCGATAGAATCCCATTTTCTTTGCTCAATTTTCCACTAATAAACGTGTAAAGTGGTTACAAATATAGCTCTTTTTCTCCGTTTACGCTGACAAACAAAGATTTAATACTCTGTAGTAATTACGGAGCATTAATTTTAGCGTGAATCTGTTTAGACAAGTCCCTTTTGTATTTGTTAAAAGCAGCTGGACGAAAGTTAGAGCTGAAAAATATGTACAAAAAAAAAATCATATGTTGCCAATTCTCTATCCTCAGCCGGAGCCTATTGTTAGACACAATAACTTTATTCGGCTAATTGCCTATGATGTCACATTATGAGCTACAGACGCGAAGACAATGAAGTGTGTTTATAGATTCGACTCCATAATGAGGGTTTCCTTTTTAGGCACTACATGAGCACGACGATGGGTCACCTCTAAATCAAAAGGGAAAGGATCATTTACGAATTCCAAACTTTATTTTTAAGTCTAATGCTATAGGAATCATTTCATCATCATCACCTTCATCTTCATGAACACACTTGTCTTCTTATCATCAACCTTTCATTATAGTCATAATTTACCATCTTTTAGCATCTATGCACTAGAATATGAAAACTGAATGCACCATGATTATGTTCAGATTTTTTTTTCTCCATTCTGCTAAACTAAATGTGTATACGTAGATAGGTTTCCTGGGCTGTAAGGTGTTCAAGTATCCGCTTATAGAGGCAGTCCTTTTTCTGCATAATTTGTTAGGTAATTATTCGCAAATTTGGTAGCACAATGTATTTTGGCTAAGGAATCAATGTACACATTTTATCTCCTCTCCTTTGAATCATGCACACTGTAATCTATATAAACGTATTGATGCTCTGTAAAGTATATACTGAAACGAACTGTGATTCATGTATTAAATTATGTGGAAGAAAACAAATGGAAATAAATAAATTGATACAGCAGCTGAGAACATAACATTTCTCTCGGTGTACGTCACAATTGTTATACTAATCACTGAATAATCTATTTTATGCATGCTGCGACAAAAGCGTTTGATGCAAAGGAACCGGTATGAAACAGAATGAAAGCTCCCCTATATAATTTAACTACATTTAATTTGGTGTTTTCGTGTTTTTTTTTTTGTTGTTGTTGTTGTTGTTGTTTTTTACAAACTAGTGCACAGCACTACGAAGAGAATTCACGGTTACGTGCGAATGCTTTATAATTTCATTTCGCCGATGCCTCATCAACCAAAGTAAGATGTTAATATCACCTCCGCCCAGTAATGACATGTTTTGTCATGCTTAAAGGGATAGTTTAGTATTGGTGGAGATGAGAATTTGGCTTTTAATTTTTTTTCGAGATACCAGGAAACCACTTATGAAATAGTACAGAGGATATCATTCTAGGAGGAATTCAAAGTTTATTTGATGAAAATCGGTTTTGGTATGGCTGAGTCACCAAAAAAACAAAGTAAAACAAAGCGATCGTAATAAAAGCTATAGGTCCCACCTTTTCTTAGGATCGCTCTTTTTTGGATGTCTCAGCCATTTCAAGAGAAATTTTCATCAAATAAACGCTGAATTCCTCTTAAATTACATGCTCTTTCATATTTCATTTTAAAAATTCTCATTATCTTACAAAGAAAAAATTATTAGTGGAAAAATGAGCAAAGAAAATGGTGGTAGAAATCTGAAGTTAGGGCTCAACCGAAACTGTACAATCCCTTTAACTTACTGTACACGTGGTTTACAGTATATTCCCGCCTCATCCTACACTTACCCGTGGAACATAAGGATTGGGAATGTGCTGAGAATTGTGTTCGATACACTGTTTGATGGTACATGCGGTAAGGGCTACAATGAAGAGCAGACCTAATGGGATGACAACAGCACAAGCGATGGTCACGACTGGTGTATCAGTTTCTGCATCTGGAATACACAGAGAATGGTATTCAGGAAAGAAACAGTTGGACATAGGCCTACACTGTACTTCCAAATACTGTATACCTTTATTTGGCTTCATACGGTTCTTTTTAATAATCATTTTATGCTAGAGTCACACACGGGCGGATTTCGTACCGGGTCCATAGGAATCAAAACCGTATTGACCCGGTTCGAGGCGCAGAGCCCGCTTTGACCCGCATTGTAACCCGTGTCAATTCCTGATGGATTTCAGGGGCTACGATACGGCGGTGAAATTTTTTTGGTTATGTTCAAAATTTCTCACGGATTTCAATTCCATATCGATATCCGAATTGACCCAGTTCGAACCGCATTGACTCGCATCGACCCTCTGCAACCCGCAACGTAAAACCGTATGAACCCTTGCCGTACGCCGCATTGCCTTCAATTCAACGGATGACGACAAGGTTTACATCCGCGTCGAAGAGGGTTGATACGGGTCGACAGGGGTCGAAAAGGATTCAGTTAAGGATTTAAAAAGCGGATTTTTATACGGTTCAATACGGGTTAATACGGGTCTCTACGGCTCGACCCGGGTCAATACGGTTATAAGTAATAAGACCCGGTTTGAAATCCGGCCGTGTGTGACTGTAGCATAAATTCCCCACCATTCCGGGACTATTCCGGCTAATTTTCACCCGGATCAAAGCCGTTTTGTGACTCTAGCATGAAGATGTCACTGTTCTGTACTTTCTTTACTCCAAAACAGTTCATAATGAAAAGATCGAGTCATGCCCTTACATAAACCTTTGTACATTACTTGATTGCAAACAAAAAAACAAAAAACTGTTTAGACAAGGAGTTTCAAATAGTAATGTCTTCACATACGTGCTTCGTTCTTCACATGTGTTCTGGGAAACGCTCAAACATCAACATAACTCAAAACAATATTAATTTTGTCATCTGGGTCGCATTTGATTCCAGTTGATTCCAGTTTACTGGAAACCAGTTGAAAGGTAACTGGTTTTGTATATTGGTACGGTTGGAAGGTTGGAGTTTGAATTCAACTGGCCTAATGGCCCACTAGTCAACTGGACAAGTTAGTCTAGTACAATTCCCGGAGTTGCAACTTGACATGATTGATTTGAACCAGCTGAACTGGTCCAGTTGTATTAAACTGGTATTTCTTTCTGGGAGATTGAATCATTGACCACTGATGAATACCAACGCTACACCGGTCTTTAAATCGAACCGGAGAACTGAGCGTTAATCTTCGCTATCTGCTCTGCGCGGTGACCGAAGAGTTTTTGATTGTCACTAAAGCCTAAATTGTGTAGAAGGATTTTATTCACAATGTAACGACATGGATATAAATGGTTCTTAGGCAGTGAGCCTACATACATGTCACACCTGTTGGGGCCATAGGCACGATTTGAACTTGTTCTGGGTCGGTAGAACCAGCGGAGTTGAACGCTGATAAATATAACAGGTATGACTCTTCAGCCAGCAAGTCTGAAAAGAGCGAAATTTTCACTTGTAAAATTATAACATGGCTGTGCATCGGTAACAAAGTCATTTTGCAATTTCACTTCTATTAAAGCCTCTGAAATTCATTACGGCTTTTTATTATATTGGAAGCCATGATATTAGATTTTTTTCCAAAAAACGCCTATCAATGACTTTCTTTAAAGACCATATTTTGTATGTATTGTATACGAATAAAGTAATTCATAGTTGGATGCAAATTAGAGCTCATCTTCAATCATTTGTACACAGTTACAACATATCGGATAAAAGCATTTGAATATCTTGTAGAAATGATATGATGATTTGCTGCTTATGATCATTATCTTTAATGAATGCCGATGGCTAATAATAGCTGGTATTTCGTGAGAGCATTTCGGTGAGGTCAGGACATGATTGATGTTACTAACTCGTCGAAGTATTTT